>NC_049911.1:7453499-7762874 GCF_001411555.2 Juglans regia | reverse complement strand
GTTGCTTTTAGTGACGGTTTCCACAAACCGTCACAGAAAATACTTTTTTGTGACGGTTTGGGCACTGTCACAATTTCCAAACCCTCACAAAAACTAATTTTTGTTGTAGTGAATATTGGTATTCAAAAATTGTGTTGTTATTTTGTCTTTCATGGTATCAGACTGGCCAGACACGACAAACATAAAAAACATGTCTTCCTTTCCCTCATCTTCAACCAACATTCCCACCCCACCCTCACATCCACCCTCTGTTATTCCTATGGATAATGTTGTCACTATCAAGCTTACCTTTGAAAATTATCTTCTCTGGAAAGCACAACTCATGCCTTACTTCCGTGGCCAAGATTTATTTGGCTATCTCGATAGAACCACACCTACGCCTCCCAAAACTGTTTTTATCACCCAACCTGAAAATGGCCCCATTACTGAAATAATCAACTCTGCCTACACTCACTGGGTCCGATAGGATAACATCATCCTTAGCACCCTCATTTCTTCTCTCTTTGAAGGTGTTCTTGCCCAAGTGGTCAACTTTACCACTTCACATGTTGTTAGGCATGCTCTTGAGGAGAAGTTCTCCTCAAGATCTCGTGCCAAAACCATGCAAATTCGCACAGAATTGGCGACCGCTACCAAAGTCAGTAAAATTGCTATTGAATATTTTCTTTTTGTTAAGAAACTAACCGATGAGTTAGCTATTGCAGGCCAGCCCATGACATGGGAAGATGCCATAAAAAACCAAGCCACTCGGCTCGAAAATGTTACCATCGCTTTGATCTCTCTTATCAGGACTCCATCAAAACTGAAAACAAACAAGTTATGGTTGCTTCAAATAGTGCAAATTGGGAAACTGAATGGCACATGAACTCAGGTGTCGCTCACCATGTTACAAATGATCTCGGAAACCTGAACCTCAAATTTGAAGATTACAATGGTTCAGATCATGTTCAAGTGGGAAATGGCCAAGGTTTGCACATCACAAAAATCGGTTCCTCCCAACTCTTCCTTTGTTCTTCATAAAGTTATTCTCGTTCCTGAAATTCAAAAGAACTTATTATCCGTGCAACAATTTTGTGTTGATAACCATGTATATTTTAAATTTCACGACAAATATTTTCTTGTGAAGGATTACTTGGGAACTTATTATGAGTTGTGCTTTCCAAAGAAGATAATTTTCAGAGGTAAGCTTGATAGTGACAACATTATTCATAGGAATAACAGAGGGTGGATGTGAGGGTGGGGTGGGAATGCCAGCTGCTAATATAAATGCTACAAATTAGGGATGAGGAAGCCGTGAGCCTGCAGTTTTGATTTTGGTTTCCATAACTAACAAATTCAAATTGAAATGTATTTAAGTACTGCTAGAAGCTAGCGTAAGATTGTAAATATTTATCTATATATACACTATGTAATCTACCAATGTTATCTATCCAAAAATACTGGTATTCAAAAATTGTGTTGCCGTTTTGTTTTTCAGAGGGGCACCAACTGTATAATTTATTTTTCTTCTGTTTTTTTCTTTTAAATGTTTTAAAATATTATTTGAAAATAAAAAATATAAATTTATTACAAAATTATTCTTTAATTATTAATATAAAAGAAAGAAACAATTAATAAATTATCAATAGCCACTCTCAACAGCCACTCTCATTGAGACTTTGGCACCGTTTGTATAGTAAAAGTATTGTTTCATTTCATCACATCATTATAATTTTTTTAAATTTTCACACAAAATATAATAAACAATTTAAATTTTTTAAATCTGAAAACAATAATAATATTAAAAAATAATATTCTAATAATATTTTATTCAATTTTTAACTTTTATCTAAAATCATCTCATCACATTTCACTATCCAAACTGTACCTTATTCTTATAACATTCCTCTAGATTACCACGACAAGCTAAGGAATAAGAGATCGAATTTAATAAATAAGCTTTAAGAGTCGCATGTGCAGTTGCTATTAAAAAAGGAATAAGAACAAGTAATAGGTTTTATTTTTCCTCAAACAAGCATATGATAGATATAATAAACAGTTACAAGATACAAGATACAAGACTCAATAGAGTGAGAGTCTCCAACAATATCACAAACCAACAAATATAATACAAGAAAAATAAAACAAAGAGGGACAGAGCCAATCACGGCTCCCAATCATTTCTCATAAAGGGGAGCCACTTGAAATGGTTTTGACACATGCAGTCTAATAAACAAATTATAAAACTAAGACTAAAAGTCGTAATGAATTGTTGTGTTGCATTTTGTTGGTATGGATTGGCTGAGTGAGACTTTCATTATCTCTTTATCTTAATCATTGGTTAGGAGAAACGGGAACATAGGAAAATAGCAACTAGAAGATGGGTGAAATCGCCTTGAAATGGTTTTGACATATGCAATCTGATAATCAAATTATAAAACTAAGACTAAAAGTCACGATGAATTGTTGTGTGCTACATTTTTTTGGTCTGGATTGGCTGAAGGAGACTTTCACTACCTCTTTATCTTGATCCTTAGTTAGGAGAAACAAGAACATAAGAAAATAACAACTAGAAGATGGGTGAAATTGCCAACAAACGACTGTCACTAGCTGTGGAGGTGAGTGTAGGCCACACGCCACTCTTGAAGAGAAGATAATGGTCAGATCTAAGAGATCTAAGGCTGTTGAGCTCAATGGTGTCGCGTGTGGCGGCGCGTGAGTCTCATGCTTGGTGTGAACAATGTGTGAGATATATGCGTCATTCTTTTAGTAAATTTTCTTTTGTCGTCCTAAGGATCAACAGCTAGAAAATCTGGTTCTGGGGCCTATGGCGATCGTAGGGGGCCGATAGGCAGCAAATTAGCGCATTTCGTTGGTATGGATGAAAAATAAACAAATTTTTGGAAGAAAAAAAATCAATGGACAGATCTTGGGTGAGCTAGATGGGAGAGGGTGGGTGGAGAGGAAACTCTACCCCCTTTGGATGGAGATGGGAGGATTATTCTGGTTTAGGCTGGAGAGAAATATTGCATCGAGAGAGAGATATGTGGTTAGAATAGAACAAGTAATAGTTGTTGCTGCAACAGAGAATTGTGTGTGTGTGTGTGAGAGAGAGAGAGAGAGAGAGAGAGAGAGAGGGGCATTGAATGGGGGAAATGTTTTAGGTTTTGTTCATAAATTAAAACATATTATTTTATTTCGGGCATTTCAAATAATTATTATAATATCTTCCACCAAGAAACATTTATGAGAAGACAATGACGTTGGACGTAGATATATATATATTATATACTAGGTGAAAGTAACGTGCAATGCACATTTGCTTAGTTTATATTTAATTTTTTTTGTTAAAAACTAATTTTTTATTAATAACGATGTAATGTTTTTGTAATTTATAAATAATTACATGTTGTGATATATTATAAAAGAAGAGCATTAATACAAGCTATAACATGGTCGAGTCTACCTCCACCGCATGCACATCCCAGAGGGTCCAGTTCTACAACCTCCACTTAAGAGACATACCTCGGTTCCCATTTACATCTCTGGCATCTCTCTTTTCCTTTGCAAATCCGAAAACATCGTGGCATAAGTTCTTCATGGAAGTAAAAACTTGTAGTGGTAATCCATAATCAATGTCTAACAATATGATGAGTAGAAGAATGAAAACTATACTGGGCTGCACAACAATGTGCATGGTGGGAAGGCTCCCTTAGATTAGAGAATTCAAGTTCAGATGCCCCATAGAGCTCAATCAACTTAAGCTTGTGTACCTTGAGCTGTAAAACAAGTAATAAATAAATTTTTAAATTGCTCAAAAAGAACAGAAGGCAACTAATTTCCCTGCCTATGTATGGTGCGAGAGACAGAGGGATCATGAATAAGGTACCTTATGCTTTTTGGCACACAAATAAAATGCTACCGCAGTAAATAAGGGGCGAGTGAAGTCAGCACTTGCATGCCGAGAAGTTGGCAATGAAGCCAGAACCGTTCCTTAAAACTGGAAAGCAAACATGTTAGCAATTGCTCACATATAAGCATTTACACAAATTGTACAGGGATCATTGACTATAAACTTTCACCATGTTGGATCAAATACTACAAAGTAATCACTAACGTGTGAAACATCTAGCAAATTGCAAAAGCAACAATCTTTATGCATACAGGAATTTTCTCAAACACAGAGACATCGTATGAACATAAAGAGAAAGAAGTTGGAAACTTGGGCAATACAAACGGAAATGGGTCTTACATAGATAAGCCCTTTTTCACAAAAGGAATGAACCTCACACATACAAATTGAATCGCCAATTCCTTTATATCGAGGTTGTTCTTGCAACACCACAAATCCAATCGGATCCAATCTAGGCCCCATTCTCACCAATACATTACAAAAAAATAAAAAAATTGTCTATGACAAAATTTTCAAAAGAAAGTAAATAAATTTTGATGAGAAGTCTAGAAGGGTGGTGGATCTACTGGATTGTTTGAGACATTTTCAGGTAATCCCAAATTGCGACCATTTGTAGGTACTTTGTTTAGTGGCAGTCACTTAAAACAAACACAAGCAGGAGACACAATCAGTATCTTGCATGATATCAATTGAAGTATCTTCAGAGTGAGGAGGAGGTGGGCAGTGTAACCAGGTTTGTAAGGCTGCAAAAATAGAATTTTTACATGAATGTCAATAAGCTGTCAATAAGCTAACATTACCTCTCAACTCATTAGTGGAACCAGCTCTTCTCGAGCAAATTCACACTATCATGCGGACAAATTTTATGTTCAAGCATGAGATCATGTTATTGAAGCAGACCCTTCACCATGTCTATGCAAAATGCAGCTCAAAAATACAAATACTTCAAATGTGCATAAGACATTTAAAAAAAAAAAACTCACTTCTATGTGAAACAAAAGGGATCATCAAGGCATTACATTCTCTGATACGAAAGGAGATACATTACCCCGCATGGTATCTATGCAACACTGGATACAATTACTCATGATACGACAGTTTATTTTGTGACTCACAATTTGCATTTGCTGTAAAATCAAAAACTCACTATAGCCATTTTCTGAAACTATAGAAGTTACTTGTGTCCATGTCTCCATGTGTATATGCAATTTTTGGATTCATACTTCTATACAGATTATTATCGAACATAGTTGAAAATGGCAAACCATTCAGAATAGATTACCAAAAGGGGATGACACTAATAGAAAATAGATTCAGCTTTAACCTTTGTCTTCTTCTAGTTTCCAGATTTTACAAAAAGGTATGCCGAAGTAGGCAGCACATAACCATTATGATCACAATGATAAAGCAAATTGAAAATATACATGCCATATGTGTGAGCAATCTAGAATCACCGATATTCAAAACTTTTGTTACTTTATTTTTTTCTCTATCTCTGAGCCTTCTCTATTTCCTACAATCTTCAAAATCATTTATGTTTGGCGAAGGATGATAATATGAACACTCAAACTGTAACGACCCGACCCTATATTTTTTTAGGGATACAATTTGAATAATTTTATTAAGGCTCTATTAATATTATTATTATTATTATTATTATTATTATTATTTACTATTATTATTTTCTGTCCAACCCTTGAATCCTCTTCATAATACAACTCTTCTTGCCGGATTTTTCTTCTATTTTGAATTTCAAACAATCTACTCACATGCACATACACATGCACGTCTATTCCTTTATTTTTTTTATCTAGGGTTTTCTTTAGGTTCTCAAACAATTTTACATATACACGTTTCACTCACCAAAGAATGCAAGCCGCCATGCCCCCATCGTGAGTCTTCCCATCGCATATCAATTCAACGCATGCACGGCTTCATCCGTTTCCTCCGCATTCAGGTTTCTTGTCCTAGGGTTTTCCTTTTTGACTCTCAACTGGCTAGGTTATAAATAGTTTAGCTCTCCTCTGCTTGAAGGGAATAGCCACTGCCGCCCACGTCTTTTTACACTCACGCACACAGAGCACTTGCCACAAACCTCCTCCCCTCAAACTGCAGCACACGTCCGAGAAGACAAGCTCCACCACCTCCCTCAAGCTCGTCCAGCAGACCACCTCTCCCTCCACCGTAAATCCCACTGCCGTGTTGGTTCACTTTTCCTCCACACACACAACCACTGCACGCCACCGGGAAACCGCAGCACCACCTTGCCGAAGCCAAGCAAACCACGTCTCAGCTCCTCCCTCTGGCCACCTCGTTGCCCAGATAGCCGAACCACCGCGCGGCCCACCCTCGAAAAAGCCATAAACCCGCTGCCATCCTCCCCTGTTTTAGCCCTAAAAAACAGAGCACTGAGCTCTTCGACCGTAAGCCACAGCTCGGCCACCCTCAGCCACAGAACTCGCCGACCAGCACAACCCTGAGGCACCCACTCCATCCCGGTAAGCCCACGACCGTCGTCGTCCCCCTCTTTCTCTCGGTTTGTTTGCGGCTTGACTGAACTCCCGCTCTCCTCCTCTCGGCGTCAACTCCCACTCTCCTCCTCTCGGAGTCATACCACCACTGCCCAGAGAACCCAGTCGCGTCTCCGGTCCTTCCCCAGCCACCCAGAGCCGCCGCGCATCAGCTTCCTCTCTCGGTGAGCATCGCACCCCAACCCGATTGCATGCATTTCCTTTCACGCGTAAACCGGATCATGCAACCCATAAATCATTCTTTTTCTTTAGGTTAGTTATATTACAAAAATGCCCCTCTATTTTATTTTCCCAAAATGCCCATGTACAGTATGTTATTTTCCAAAAATATCCTTGCTTATTTAAGACTAACGGGTAAGGCTATTTTAGTGTCGGGAAGTGTTTAGGTTTAGAAAATATAGACTATTTTAGTAGTTAGGTTTTTAAATAGAATCACTTGTTTAATTAGAAATTTATGCAAAATACGTGTTTATTTTTTATAGGCGACCGATTTCGTGCCGAAAATAGTGGATTAGCATTGCAAGGTAAGTAGCATGATCATATCCTTACGCGTATGTACAGTGAGCTGTTTGTCTTTTTATAAAAGATATTATGCATGTATGCCCTTTATTGGAAATCCCTTTTTACGTATCCAAAACATGATAAAATTATGAAAAAGTCATGATTTTATGTGAAAGATTATTCATAAAATTATTTATAAAATGCATGATTTTATGTGAAAGATTATTCATAAAATTATTTAAGAAATGCATGATTTTATGAGAGAGTTATTTCGTAAAATATTTATGAAAAATCATGATTTTATGCGATGAAACATGTATCACGACATTTATGAAAGAATGCGATTTCGTTTGAAATCTATGATACGATATGACAAGTATGTATGTGATTTCTTTTGAAATCTATGATATGATATGATATGTATGTGATTTCTTTTGAAATCTATGAAATGACAAGTATGCAAGTATGATTTGATAAAATATGTAACGGCCTATGTTATGATATGAAAACGGTACCTATGTTATGTGCATATTGCATTGCCACGTCGTGCATGCTGGTAGTGCACCCAGTATTGTTTTCCTTATGTATGGATTCCACAACCCGCGGCCACGGACGGAATCGGAATCTTTTTAGATTCGCTAACCCTAACTCACGGGGGTCAACAGTGGGTAACGGCCTATGATAAGTGAAAGATAAGTTAATGTTCATGCTCATGTTATTTATGCATGTATTTATGAATATGCACGCTTTTCAAGACACCTTATGTTTATTATGTTTACTGTATGATGTGTTGCTTATTGAGTATTCGACTCATTTTAGTTTGTTTTCATGCTTTTAAACCCCCCAGGTGATGACATTTATGAAGATGAGGCTGCAGGACAGGACTTGACTCCGGGAGGCAAGGCTGAGGCCTAGACAGATTTTGCTATGATTATTTTTATGGTTTAAATAAATTATTTTGATAAACACATAAGACTTCTGTATTTTTTTTTAATAAATGCTTCCGCAGACTTTATTTTAAATTTTCAGTATTTATTGAAGTTTGTTATTTTATGGAATTCTTTCGTATCTGGCGCGTTGTTAAAAAGGAAAAGCTTTTTATATTTAAGTTTAGTAGTAGCACACTGGCTCCTCGAAAATTCTAAAATGTCTTTTCGGGAACGGGGTGTTACACAAACTAAGCTCGTTTAGACCAGGCTGATTGGAGCTTCAAAAAGGGAGGACACTATCTCAATTCAGCCTAATTTTCTAATTATTTATGATACATTTTTTTTTTTAGAAATATGAACAAACATGTATAATGCATAGATAGACTATATATATACTATAAACATACAAAACATAGATGGACAACGACACATATTTTGAAATACCTTTTTTGCTGGACTTTCTTTTTGCATCTTCAAATGTTGTTTTTCTTTTAATTGACCAGCACATCTACAAGTCTACTATAATACCTCACCAACACTTTTGAGAGAAACAAACACAAATCTCAAGTTACAATCAATAGCTTTAAAAACTTGAAAATATAATCACCATTACCAACCAATTAGTGAGAATCAAGTCACAATATTCCTTTATTATAGCTTGCCAAGGCAGCCCTTTGTTCATGAAAATCAAATGTGTAGACATGGCTTGTAGGAGTAATGGCCCCTGCAAGTGACGTAGTTAAAGATCCACTTCCAGTCCCAGATTCCAGAACCAAACAACCAGGAACTATTTCCAAGTACATGATGACAAGGCTAATATAAGCAATATAGAGAATCTGGGTCCTGTGACTTAGAACCAGAGTCCACAATTCAGGAGTTGGAGCTAACAAGTAAATAAAACCACCCTTGTTGCAATCACATCTTCTTCTTCTCTCTTAAAATACACCTTTGTTTTGGTCTTTTTTTTTTTTTGGGTGGGGTTAATTTTCATGATTTTCTTATTTACTTTTCTAACTCCTAAATTGTAATTAGGTGTTCTCTCTTGTATACTCCCTAGAAGACACTGAAAGAGATTACCAACAACTTAGTTATGACAACGACTAACAAGCAACTTCAAAGAACCTTTTTTTAATGACAAAATAGAAGTTGCATTTAGATAGTAACAAGTTTGTAGTCAAGATACCAACTGGGCTCCAAAAACTAAAAAAAAAACTTTTGATACAATAGATATATTTCAGAACCTCCAATATGGACACCAAATAAGATAACGTTTGCACATCTATGTCACTTTGTTGCCAAAAGAAAAGCAAAAAGAAACAAAATTATACCATCTTAGGCTCAGTTGGTTTGGCATAAAGCCATTGGGGTGACAGATGTATGCTACTTTCTGATGCCACCTGATCTACAATAATGAAAACTAACAATTCTTTACATCAGAGCAGAAACAGGGGGCAATATGACAGCATGTAACATGCATAGGACTCAGTAGTTCATTTTTTTGGCAAGAAATAAATCCAACTCAACAATAATACCTTTCGACTCATCAAGCAACCCCATAAGTGCCTTGTCCTCTTCATTCCCTTTAGAAGCTTCTCCTGGCAAAGTATGAACAAGATGAAAAACTTATTATGTTAAGCTTCCATTTGCAAAGTGCAACTGAAAACAAACAATAGAGAAAGAAATAGCTTATAATTGTTGTCCTGAAGCGTGTATAAGAGCTCAGAGCTCAATCGAAAACAGATAGAATGCTCCAAGCACTAAACCAAAACGCTCAGAGCTCTAAAATATGAAAGATTTCAGCCAAATAAATAACTAACTTCCCAATAGCCATCCTCATGGGCCAACAATTCTCGGGCAAAAAATCAATTTCATTCCCGGGCACTCATGAACTAAACCGTAAAAAAGCAGAACCCTGTGGTTATATAAACCCCTAAAATTCTGTACTGGAACGGGAAAAAAAATGAAACCAACATAAATAAATAAAAATGATTTGAAATATGACCAATAAAAGGGAATGAAAATCATGAACGTATTTGCATATTATGTTGAAAAAAGTAATCTTGGCAACTGGAAAATACCTTATGATTCATGCCAAACAGAGAGTATATCACAATTGCATATACAAAACAACATTGACTCCAACAAATCAATAAATATATCTATTAGTAAATTCCACTCTCAATCTACATTAAAACTAAAGTACTAATCTGAAACGAAAAAAGAAAAAAAAAAGTTGAAAAACAAGTACTAATCCGAAAGGTCAAATCTTGTTTATGATAAAGACAAAATCTTCCATATAGAATTTGTTGCCAGTGTACTTCGAGAGCAAACCATGGATCAAAGAATCCATTTAAAAACATAAAAAATAATAATAATCTTAATACAAGAAAATATAACTTCGAAACCACAAAAAATCTAAAAAATAAAAAAAAAATGAGAAATATTGGGCAGATTTAACCTTTCGAAGCAGATTTAACCTTATGGTTAGCAGTAGTAGTGGAGGAATGGAGGCGCGAGAGGCCTTTGGAGCAACACTGAAGGAGGGATTTGAACACTCCGAGGGAGATTTTAGGGGTTGGCATACAAAAGGCACATACAAAAAGCTAATGAAACGATAAACATCACTTGGAAAAGTAAAGAGAACAACATTCAAGCCAAATCAGGAAAATATGTGGAACGGTACTGAAACCATTCTCCAAGCACCTAAGTATATCTGCAGGTTTCTTTGTTCCACCAAAAATTGGCGCCCCCGACCCCCATGTAAGGAAACACAGGAATCGAGATGCTGGGATGATGACAACACGGTCACGCATCCCAATGAAAGTACCAATTGTGTGTACATGTGACAGTGTACAATAACAATGCAGCAGATAATTAAGTCTACTAAGTACCACAATTTAAATACAATTTAAATATCAGCAGAGGTTTAAAAGTAGTTATACAGTCATCCAAAATTAAACTACAATACAGTAAAATAAAATATCTAAGCAAGTGATCCCAGATCACTCCTCGGGCAGCGCCGACTCGTCAGGCTCACCCTCATCTACATCTGTATCAAAATCTACGTTACCACAAAATGGTACCGTAGGTCAGTATAACCCAAATAATCCTCAGGAATAAAAATGCATTAATGCAACCAACATGCATGCATATGATGAAATATGCATTTTCCACAAAACATCATTTTTCCCGAAAATGATAATTTTCCAACACACGCCAAAATCCCATTTGGCCCAAAATATCCGTAAAACATTTTCCCAGAAAATGATTTACACAAAATCCAACACACACTATTTTCCCAGAAAATAGTTCATTTATCCATTATTACCATATGCACCATGGCCTCCCCTAGGGACCATCCGCACATCCTAGCTTCGTAGCGATACTCAGTTCCGTGCCCAGCGCGTTCGTGGCCAAGCACCCACTATGCAACGAGCAATGCCCAGTTCCGCACCCAGTGCGTACGTGGCCAGACATCCTCTAGTCCCCGCCAGCAGAAGGACTACGGAGTCGGCACGACTCTCTCGTCCGATCCCATTGTCGCTCGGCGACAATCTAGGGGACGTCACTCAGTATATTACGCTCCCGAGTGACCAGAGGAGCTCCACAAAGATAATGCCCCATCTCGGCTTAGGGTCGTGATACACACGCACCCAAATTCCATTCTCACATGAAAACCCAGTTTTCATAAACACATGAACATGAATGCAATACACGAAAACCCAGTTTCCTTTACAAACATGATCATGCATGAAATCATGAAATGTACATGTACCGACACTAATCAACAACCATTAATAACCAACCCAATCAAATCCAACCAAACAACTCTATTCACCAAACCATCCGACCCTCGTACTCCTCGGACTCAGTCTGGCAAAACCAATCAACAGTTCAAATACAACGTAATGTGTTAGTGCAAAAATACATTAAATTCATAAGAATTCTTTGAAAAATACTTACAGCGCTATATAGCAATTTCTGAATGATCACGAAACTGCGAGAAGTGGAAAAACAGCTGCAGAACAGTGTAAAATACACTATGGTCGTGGGTCACAGATACCCACTTTTCAACGGAGGCAAACGAAGATCCAAAATTGATAGGGTAGGGCCTAGGGAGGTAGGTGAAGCTAGTGGTGGTGAAGGTTGGCCGTGGGTGGCTGCAGAAGACCAAAATACCCAAATCAAAAATGTTGATGAATGTGCTTCACCGGTGACGGATCGGAAGTGGGGTTGGTTCCAATGGGTTGCCAAGAGGTCGAGGATGAAGTTGTGAGAAGATGGTGGCCAATGGTGGTGCGACGGCGGCGCAGCGGTGGAAAGAGTGACGCGACTTGGAGAGACTCGTGGTGTCTAACGGCGGCGCGAGAGGGGCTGGAAATGGAGGGGTGGCGTCGCCGGTGGCTGGGGGAGCTGGGGAGCCGGGTGGTGTCGACCACCGCCGGCGCACGGCGGCGGGCTAGGGGAGAGAAGGATCGGACGGAGAGAGAGGGAGGGGATGTGTTGCGCGGGAAGCCAAGGGAAGAAGAAAGAAAAGAAGAAAAAGAAAAGAAAAGAAGAAAGAAAAAGAGAGGAAAGAGAAAATAGAGGGAAAGAAATGAGGTCCAGTCTTCACATTTTGGGTCACAAAAATGATCTAATGGAAACGATTTTAAAACAGCTAGTGAAATAAAATATTTCAAACGCAGTGATTAACATGAAAATAAATAATTAAACCCAATAATAAGTTAATTTAATTCGAGAATAAATTTAAACACATAACAATAATTAATTTAAAGAAAGCACTTCAAAAATAATTTTCGTAAACTAAAAATCATAAAAATAACCCAATTAAAAATCTAATAATTTTAAAACAAGAGAATAATGTTTTGAATAAATAAAAATAATTCTTCAGTAAAAATACACTAAAATACGGGATGTTACAAAAAAGGTCTAGATCTCTTGGAGCCAATCGAAGGAAGGTTAATTTCTTGAATGGTGAAACCATCCTTCATGCACCTTCTGTTGAATTTTATGTTTGTAGCTTCCTTCCTCTGTTTGAATACATTCTGCCCTGCTATTTTCAGGAACTCTCATGTGGAAGACGAAGTGAGAGCGATGAATACGAAGAGGCGTTTGGTGCTAGAAGCGTTATTTTCCTCTCATAAATATTCTTTTATAGCAACCAAATGGGACAAGTGAAGTCTGATGGCCCAATGGATTTAACGGAAAATAATTAAAATTACTTAGTTTCATTAAAATAAGAAATTTTTGTTTGATAGCCTCTTTATATATATAAAGAGATATATATACTTGGGGATAAGGATGAATATAAAATTAAATGGTTCAAGAATATATTTATTTAAATTTATAAACAAGGAGAAAAAAATTATTTAATAAAAAATAAATAAAATTTAATAGGCAAAAACATAAGAACGTAGTTTTTAAATTTATTTGTTATTTATAAAGAATATATTTGTGATTGATTATTCAAAGTAATTAATATATTTTGTGTCGGTTATTTTTTCAGGTTTTTTACTTCAGTATTAATAATTCAACAATGTTATACATATATATTAAATGTTTCTTTTTAATATTTTAATTACTTTTAAGTCACGTACTTTAATTTTTTTATATTTCGAATTAATTTTCTTTAATTAAAATTATATAAAACTATAGGTTGTAAAAAATAATAAAAAATATAAATATGTATATGTATATATTTATATACCAATTTGTGAATAACACTAATTATGACAAATGATATTTTAATTTATTAACTTTTTTTAAAATAATATTATATACAATTTTAACGGTATAAGTCCCGTCTATTAAAAATTAAGAAAAAAGGATCCACTGCATGAAACTAGATTTTTCATGTGGGTCCGAGTGTTCACCACTGATGTAATTTCCAGCAATGCCTCGTTCCTCGTGCTCAAGGACCAACAACAAAAATAAAGTCTAGGGGAATCTAGTGGGGCATACCTCCGACGTTTAAATTAGAAAGATAATCCATCTTATTGATAACAAAGATCAAAGGGAGAGAGATGCCTGGAATGTACCTAGTGACCCATTTATAGAGATTATGAAGCTCAGTATGGTATAATTCTTTCGAGGGCTCGATTCTGGGGACTTGATACAATAACATTCCTTCCAGCGCATGATTTTACTGTTAATAGTGCCATCCTAGCATGAGTATACCGTCCGCTTTTATCTTTGCAAATCTTAAATTTGATTAGGGAGGAATCCATATCGAGTATGATTCCAGGATTATATCAATAAAATCATACAGTGCAATGCATTAAGTTTATCCTTCGCCTCATCTCATGTGGATTCCTTGTGACTATCTTTGCTGCGAGCTGCGCACTCAAGTTTACTCATTATTCATATCCAGCTGATCTTTCCTTGCCCACAATGTGTATTTGTCCCAACAGTCAACCCGTAAATTCTAATCGAACATGTGCCAGTGAGAATTTTCCTTCTTTAGAATTCACTCTTTTTAAACATGATTTTTTTTAGAAGAGCTAGTAACCACCCACATAGCAGCCCCGTTCATTAAAAAACTCTCATTTTTTACGGATGAATACCGTGGTAACAAAAAACACTTGAGATCAACAACATATCCATTAAAATCCCCATGCATCAAACCAACTAATAAAATAAAACAAACCTATACGAAGACCAACCAAAAAACCATCTAAACATGCCTAATATAAGCCATACCATCTTATCCAATCTATACAACCCTTTGATAACTCTAGGAAGCTGAGAACTACTTGTAAACAAATTATTCCTCCCCATGGCACCCTGTCGAGCCAACGCATCTGCCACTTTACTACCTTCCCTATACAAATGTTTTATAGAATAATCTACTCCCTCTAATAAGCCATTAAGCTTCTCCCAAAAATCCTACAAATACCATAAATGACATTTATGGAATCTTATCCAATTCACTATAATATTCGAATCACATTCAATATCAATACTGTTAAAACCCATATGTTTACAAATATTTATTCCTTCCAATTAACACTCCTTTCAATTTAGTTTCACTATTAGTACAAGAACCAAAAATTTAGAAAAACCAAAGATAATCAAACCTGTACAGATGTTTCTCTATACACATGTCCTTTTTTTTGTTTTATGTGGTATCTACGCCTTCACTCACTGCCTTGTCATGTAGGGCAAAACTAGGTAGCATGCCTAGCACGTCTCTGCATGCAATGTAGAATATGGGAATTGCTTGGTGTGCTCTTCTCCTTCTGACACATGGCACCTATTCTTGCCTATAACTTTTGCATTCTTAGACATTCTATCTCCACATAACCGTCACTCCCTTTCTTATTCATTTACTTCTTTTTCTTGTTACGAGTTGTCTCCATGTTTGATTATTACTCTCATTTTCTGCCTTTCAAGCTTTCACAATTCTTCACCTAGATGGCTCCCTGAAATGCTTCTCATTGTACTTCTCATTCGTGTTGAACATCGGGTGGGCCCCATGTTCTATGGTCCTCTCAACTTGTTACCTTCGAGTGGAGTCGGTGGGTAGCAACGACTTCCCAATCAGAGTTGAAATCCATGATGGAATTGTTTGGCATCCTTGACTCAGTGAGGAGAGTCTTCCAAACTCTCTTGATGGTATATTCAATCCCAATTGATGCTACATCGACATGCCCTAGAGGGGGCAGAGGCTTCCCTCTTGCCTCCCCCTTCTTAACGTTGTAGACTATTTGCACAATGCTCTTACTCAGCTTTTACCCAATGCTTGGAGAATCCTCTTGTCTTACTATGTGGTGTCGAGGCAACCTCTTGAAGTTGCTAGAATTGAGAATCTAGACTTGACCACCCGTGGATTCTTCCACATCCATGGCGTAAGAAGGCACGATGACAATTAATGCATCTTTCACTTGCACACTAGTTATCGAGTTATCCAATAGGAGTCCCGGTATTCCCATCTCAAGAATTCGGACCAAAAATTCTTCATCATGTCCAAGGAAGGTTGGGATTTCCCTTTGGCAAGGCCTCCCATCATGAGTTTTCGATCAACACTTCTTGACGTTTCATCCCAAATGGCTGATGTAATGCCCCGTTCCCAGAGGTCCAGAGAGTTTGCTCTTAATACTTAAATATCAACTTCAATAACACAACTATAAAATCCAGAAAACTTCATAAAATGTTAATCCATTTAATCAACCCAAATATTTATGTTCCTTCATGGGGACAACAAAGAAATTCTCAATAACATAAATTAAAAACCCTCCAAAGACTCAAAAATATCCTTAACTCATAAAATCAAAATAACCGAAAATAAATCAGTTTACTAACTACGACTCTCAAATAAGCACTTGTACCCTCAGACACTTATTCCACTACGATCATCACACATTGCTAAAACTTCCTACGCTTGATCTCTAGCTGAACCATCAAAATTATCTGAAAAATAATTGGAGATAAGGGGTAAGTTATCAACAACTCAGTAAGCAGAGAACATATACCAGTGTGTAAACATGAGCATTTACAGATATCAGAATGCAGAACAAAACATTTTTATTTTCAGAATGCAGAAGCATAACATGTTATCAAAATATCAAAATGAAGATTTAGAAATAATTTTAAAAATATCCTTTGGCATAGCATAAATGATCATCATCATCATTGGAACATCATATCAGAACAGAAGCCATGTATAACCCCTGTGGTATGGTTGTGCATCTACGGATAGCCAAGCAGAACATAAATCACTTTGTCACCAAGGTGTGCACTCAAAACAGAGACCACTACTATAATCTGTGGCAGGGCCGTATCCATTATTATTACTCGTGGTTGGGCCGATCCACTATTATTACCCGTGGTTGGGGCGTATCCACTATTATTACCCGTGGTTGGGCTGTATCCACTATTGTAACCCGTGGTTGGGCCATATGCCACTACTATCACCCATGGTAGGGCTGTAACTGAACAGAGCGAAAACAAAATCAAATTCAGAATCAAAGAGTCATGCCAAAGGTTTTCAGAAATCACGTCTTATCCAAATAGAGTACTGAACAAAATCTTCAGAACAGAACAAAATCATATCACAACTTAATTTATGTACAAATTTCATATTCGCTCTCTTTTTCAAAGTTCAGAAATAGAATGTCAAAAATAAGTTCATGTCTACACCAATCATGATAAAAAATATTTTCTTCTTAAACAAAATCTCATGTGTAGTGCAGAACAAATAACTGAGGTAGTTCAAATTTATTCTCATAACCAAATATGTATATTTTCCAAAAATCAACCTCAGCTCATTTTATTTTAATGCAAAATCTAGCATAGGAATCCCGCTTACCTGCACTTCCTAGCTTGACAGAATTTCTCCTCAGCAGTACTGAACAAAAATCAATCGTCACTTATAAAATAGTCACGTACTCCCATAAATTTTCAATCAAACACGTATATCAATATTTAAACCTAAAATCAACCTAATGTAATTCCTCAAAACCTAAAATTCTCATAATTCCTAAAATAAAATCATTTTCCAAACCCATAAATATCCACTTAGATTCTTCGACTAAAACCTTAAATACTATAAAAAAATATTTCTATAAAAATACAATTTTTGTATCTATATAAAGCAAAACTAGATTCAATTTAAAAGAATATAATTACAAATTTTCTAAAAACCTTTAAGACCCAAGGTAAAATTCAGTGAATTCACACCCAAAAATATAAAGATATGCTTTGGCAAAGTTTGGCTTATAACTCAAGGGAATAAAATTGTAATATCCCTGTTCTGAAACCTTCCCTAACCTTACGTAAAGGGCAATGCACCTCTTTTTGTTTCTTCGCTGCAAGGAAGATTCAAGTCGTGCGATGAAGGCTCACCGTGGGGAGTTGCGACGGAGCTGGGCGGCTTGGGTGGCATGAGGTGGCCTACGGAACTCTCTGTGTAAATGGCGGCGAAGTGAAGGGGCTGGTGCCGTCGGGTGGCTGGGTTAACTCACAGTGGGGGAAATAATTCCCATGCTTCGGTGTGGTAGATCAGAGTAGCACTTGCAGTGGTTTTCTGGTGGCTGGGCAAAGATGTCAGCGGGTGGAGTTGCGGCATGCATGGCTGGCAACGCCGTTAGATGTCCATTGTGCAGCGGGCTGAGAGCACACAATAGTGCTATGCTTTTAAGCATGCAAAACAGGGGCTGTGGCTACGGCTGTTGAGGTGGTCTTCATGCATGGAGGCTGAGGGAAAAACAGGTTGATGATGATGACTGTGGTGTATGGCGGAGGAGCTAGAGCTCCAGTGAGGGTCAAGTGGAGGTGGCGCACAGTGAGGTGGAGCTGTGATCCGTGGAGATGTAGTGCATGTACGGGTTGTGTCAATTCTGTATGGGGAGGCGGCTTGAGTTCTGGATGGTGTAGCGACACTTTAGTCTAGGTTAGAGATCACTTCCATCTTCCACGTACGAGTTCTATCTATATATGGGGACGATTGCAGTGAAAAAAGAAAGGAAACGTGCGTGAACTGAAGTTAACGGGTGAATACGTGGGTGATTGGCAACACAAAACCAAAAAAAAAAATAAATAAATACAGAACCCTAAAGCTAAGGAGATGAGAAGCGTACGTGCATGGGAGTCCTAGAGTCGTGCGTGTGAAGAACTGCTCATAAACGGATTGGTTTTATCCAAGGTTTAAACAAAACGGCGAAAAGCTCAAAATAAAAATCACTGCTGATCCATAAAAACCAAAAACAAATATAACCTAAATATCAAGCTCAAATAAGTGAATAAAAAAATTATACATAGTCCAACCATACAATTTTTGGGTCTAGGTGTTATAGCTGATGTGTTGATGTAACCCCCACTTGCGATGATATACCATGCCTTGGCCTTGTTTTTGCATGGGTTAAATAGAATCCCAATTCCGTCAGCTCCAAGGTCGTCCTTACTTTAGAAAATGTCAATGGTTTCTTGTCTTGTTAGACCAATCACATGTCATAGATCGCTTGACCTCATGCCCTATTAGCCCAGGGCTAGCCCGTGACCATAAGGGCCCAGCCCTTTCATCTTTAGTCTTAAAGGGGAAGAGGCCTTGAACCGAGAAGACCAAACGATGGCCCCTCATGCATGTCGACCTCACTCGTCCTGAGAGAGGCATGTCTTCCTTTCCTCACATGCCACCCCCACCTTTGAAGGTGGTCGGTAGACCAGGCAACCCCACTCGATTACATGTTGACCACCTAGCAGATGTGGTTTGCCGAGGGCCCAAGAATTGGATTTTCACTGGGACTGTAACTTTTTTGACATGGCTGTCAACACTTTATCCAAATCCTCCTCTCAAGAGACTCCCATCAGTGTCCCCTACAACATCGACTTCTAGTAACTTTGTGAAGGTGATAGAGACAAGAGAGGTAGAATGTGTCTAGAACACTATCAATAGTACGATAAAGCAAGTTGGAGCTCACACCAGCCCTACTACTCAAGAAGAGCAACTTGTGATCCCAACTTGGGATGTTTTGTTGAGTGCAAGTGCTTTTGTTAAAGGAAAAGCAACCCTCACAAGAGACGTGATTTCGGCTGCCACAACCCTTTCTGAGGGGTATCCAAGGAATCTGTTCCTATTGCCCAACATGATGCCTTGGACATCGGAAAGAATGAAGTCATTCTGGAAGGTGTAATACCCGAGTCTTACTACATAGGTCCTTACCTAATTTTATTAATTCTTTAAGTCAAATGTTTTGAAATAAAGATTTTTATTATTTTTAATTCTTTTATTTTAAGATGAGTATGCTTTATTTTAAAATATGATTTATTAAAATAAATCAAGGGTATGATTTTTAAGATTTTGAAATATTTTCCATTAAGCCCTTTAATTTTATTCATTTAATAAATGTTCCAAGCTCTCTCTACCATTGCATGGGTAGGTAAAGAAAATATCTCCCCACATTTAATCTCCACCATTCATCTCCCCAGCTTATGGGCTAACTTTTGACTAAACCTATTGACCTGTTTCCCCCTTGAACCTGTAGCTTCCTAAGTAAGCTATTGAAATTCCCTTCTCCTTCCCTTACGTTGGCTTCCAAGAGAAAGAACAAATTCTTTCTCTCTTTAGCACTCATTGGCTTCTAGAGCAAGGAAAAGAAGAAAACTCTTCCAGCCCTCACCCATGCAACTACAACCCACTTCTCTCCCATTCCATTTCTCTTCCAATCTCAAGCCAAACATCCATTTTTCCTTCTTCTCAAGAGGAAAATAGCAAGGTAAGAATACCCTCAACCTTCTCCGTTGTGAATTTCAAAACTTAGCCATGGTTTAATCAAGTGGGTTTTTCTTTTGTTGACTGTTGATGCTTCGGTTTTGGACTTCCAGCCAAGGGATTCGTGTGCCCTCTGTTTCCCTAAGCCGAACCTACCTTCCTCTTCCTCATTTTCGTGTTTTGGGAAGGATTTCCCAAAGGTAAAAACCCTAACTTGACCCATTCTGTTTTAGTTGATTTTGGAGAACCAATGAGTTGTTTTAGCTTGGATCTTAAACTTTTGGTTGTGGTCCATGCATTAATAACATAAATGCTTTGTTTTTGGCAAAACCGCGAATGTTGAAGCTGTTTTTGCCATGTATTTTCCTATCATTCGAAAATGGTATTTTTCTATTTAACTTGGTTAGTTACAAGTGATGTTAGTTGATCTTTATATATATATATATATATATGTATGATGATGCCGTGTGTGTTATGCTCTGTTTTGTGTTCCAGCCATGTATTTTTGCAAGGCAAATTTGTAGTCCTTCCTTGTATTTTCTTGAGTCTAAACCATGTTTTAATTATGTCAAGCCTTGCCTTTATGTGTTAAATTAATGGAGTTGAGGTTTTTAATTTTAGACATACTTTCCTCAAGTTTATGGCATAAGTAAGCCACTAAGAATTTTTAATTAAACTAGTAAGCTTGTTTTAGGAATTCTAAGTTGCCAAGTGTTGTACCCCTTTATTTATGTTATGTTTTTTGCAGACATGTTATGGTTTTTAAGTCTTTTACAACCCTAGTAGTGTTTAATTATGTAGTTGAGATTTTGGTTAAGTGAGGGATGTTAAGACCATGAAAGTACTAAGACTTGCTAGCTGCCCATGCACTGTAGAATTTCTGTTTTGGGGCTTAAACTAGCCCATTTCATCCCTTGTTCAGTTTCACCCTTTTGTTCAACCAAAGATAAATTTTAGTATGAAAAACCATTGAAGAACAAGTCACAAAAATCAACCCTCTTGTGAGCATTGACCATTTTGTTGGATTTACCTTCCATATGATGTTACAAAGCTATCAAATGCCCTCTTTGATGAAAGTTTCAGATTTGTAGCACTTCTTTGTTCCCTTCCATTCTTAAATAAATCCTTACCATTTATATATTTCTAACCTATGATTTCTACCTATCCTTCATATAAAAAATGATGGCCTTTAAAAAGGGATAGCAAGCAAGTTATGTACTTTCATGAGTTTCTTTAAATGTTAGAATGAGGATATTAATGTTTGACTTAGTGCCAAGCTTGTGACGCCCCCAGATTCCGCTTGGGATCAGACAGACATCTGAAGCGTTAGGACATGCAACACAAGGTTACCTGCTCCCGTTCATGACATATAAGATGCAATGTTCCTAACATGCATCTAGCATTATGCAATATTCACAGCGGATAATTTATTTCTTTTAGCAATACTATGCACCAAACTTATAATATCCAAAATACTTACAACATATTTCATACATAAAGACATACTAAACAACTGAAATCACAACACTAGTCCAAAATAGTTGTGAATAAAAGAGTGCTGGAGATTGAACTCCACAAAATACAAGTAGTAACCTAAGGCAACTACATCTAAGTCGCACCGTCGCTTAGTCGACCGTTTCCAATTAGTCGATTTCCGGTTCTCCTTCAGATCCTATAACAAAATCTACCATTCGGGAGGAATGGTAGTTGGGACTACCACGGTGAGATTTGATTACAAATTTCAGCAAGTTAACAGGAAACTTCCACACAGGTTAATGATGCATGCATGCCAATAAAAGCATGAATGCATAATCAAATCATAAGTAATCATAGCATATCTTGACATATAACATAACATAACTGGCATAACTTAAACTGAAACTGAAGCTTAACATGAACGTAACTTGAAACATAACATGGACTTAAAACATAGCATGAACGTGAACTTGAAACATAAAATAGATTTGAAACATAGCATGAATGTGAACTTGGAACATAACATGGACTTGAAACATAGCATGAGCGTAAACTTGAAACATAATATGGACTTGAAACATAGCATGAACGTGAACTTGGAACATAACGTAAACGTGAACATAACATAACATGAAACATGACTTGAACGTGAAATGCATGAACTTAAAATCTTATTCAATACACTTAATCATTAAAGTGACCATATAGGTGCTACACAGGTCCCCTTGAGCCGCGTGTCCCTGCCGATTACTGCATCACATCACAGGTTTCTATACCAGCTGTGAGTGCGTTAATACGTACTCCACAGTTGTTGTGGCCCCACGTATTCTGCATGTCACAATTGTTGTGTCTCATGTAGTGTATGCTCCACAGTTATTGTGGCCCCATACTTCATGCCCCACAGTTGTTGTGGCCCCATGACTTATTTGTTTGTGCCACACTTGCTGTAGACACACGTAAAATAAAGTTTGGCTCCATCGGCGTTAGTGGCTGGCGCGCTCCGATGACCAACTAATTAGGCCCCATTTGCAACCTGTTGACTGTACTTCGTCAACCCAGGAAATTTTACACCTATTTAGACACTCCAGCGTGAACAAAAGAGTTCCACTAGGATATTACCCTATCCTAACGCTTAGGGTCGTGATTGACATGAATGACTTAACTGGCATACATGACATTTCGTAACATGAACGTGACATAAAAGACAGAAGTCCAGACGTAGCATAATGTGACATGAACGTAAAATGACAGACATGACATACTTTAAGACATAAATATAACAGAAAACATTTCATAACATGGCGTACATGTAACAGACAATATCCTGTAACTTGGCATAACATGTAACAATCAACATTTCGTAACATGGCATAACATGTGACAGTGAATATTACATGACATGAAATTCATATAACAGATGACATACTTAACTTAACATAACATACTTGCACTGTATAGCAATGTGTAGTAATACGTGACAGAATATCTTGTGTAATAGATGAATAATTCGTGACAAAATAAATTCAATGCAACAGATAAATATGTAATGACTTGGCATGACACATATGATAACATGCATACATACACTTTAGTTCCCTTACTTATCACTCATACACATTAAATTGATAGTAAGTTAAAAGCTAACTTACTTCGATCGTCGCCTCCTATGAGTGTAAAGCGTGAAACACGATGAACTTTAAGAGGGTATTCTAAAAGTTAAAAATTAATTACTAACAATTAGAAATGTGAAAAGAGATAACTTAGAGTAAAATTACCATTTTACCCTCTATATGTGGAAAAATGACCATTTTACCCCTAACTTAAAGATTTCACATCCTAACTCCAAATATTATCAAAATTTACATTCCTCATGTAAATTTTGTCCTAGACTCAAATAACAACTCAAAAAAATTTAAAACCAATCACAACTATGGAAACTCACAATGGCCGAAACATTCATAGACCATTTCTCTTGATTTTAGTTGTAATTTCTTCCATCTTCAAAACTCATGATTAAACCAATATTTTGTAACAAGGATCTTCCTATCCTAAGTTCAAAACTACACTTAAAATATCCATTAAGAAAAGCTAATCATCAATACCAAACTTTTTGTAAAAAGATCCAAACTTTTTAACAAATAGTAAACTCTTAAATCACAAGTTTTGACCTTAATAAAAACATCACCCAGAATTTCAAAAAAAATCAAATCTTACTTCTAACATATTCATAACATCATCCTAAGATCAACCATGCTTTAAATCATCAACCAAAGTCACCAAATGTCACAAAACAACACTTGTAGTTCTTGGTTTTTAAACTTAGTCCAAAACAGAAACTTTCTCTCAACTAACTTTGATCAATCTCTTGATCCATGGCTTAAAGACATGTGATCTTCAAAATAAAACATCACATGGTTTAAAAAAATGTGTCCTAAAGAATATCCAACCATCAAACTTAAAATCACATGGCTAAAATTCAACAAAACATGGATCTAACCCAAAAACATCAAATCTTAGGCCTAACCAAAATCCTCTTGCATAGAAAATCATATCTTTAAAACTAATACTAAATATCTCTGAAATAACATCCTAACATGTATATAAGAGGCTTAGGATCATCATATAAAAATATCAAAGCCTTTGGAATAAGATTAAACCACGAAATATTCAAACTTTCACAAAACAAAAACTGTTTTTCCACTTCCGGTTTTCAAGTTTCTAAATCTAAAAAATTCTATCATCAGAAGAATTATTCATGCAACAAAACCTCAATGAACATTCATAAACACATGTTAACAACACTCCATAAAAGTTTCGGACCAAGATATGTCCATTAGCTTGGTCAAAACTTCCAAAACATAACATACTCTCCAGTTTCACGCCCAGAATGACCTTTCCATGGTTAAAAATACTTTTGACCAATCAAATGAGCATGGAATGAGACAAATAAGATATCCACGGAAACTACACTCAAAGATGAACAACTTATGTGAGGAATAATCGTGCAAAAATACCTACAAGGGGTCTTAAATGGCCACACAACAAGACCTAGAAATCTGCCCGAGAGAGCTCTTTTGGGTTTTCTCTCTAAGAACGGGTGAAAAAGTGATAAAATGGAATGAAATGTGCCTTGCACGACTTTAGACTCCTGGAGTGGGAAGTTGTGGGCTTGAATGACCCTTGATTGGAGTTGCCTATGTGACATAAAGTGGAGAATAGTGAGAGGAATGGACTTCCTGCAGCAGCTGTGAGAGATGGAGGTTGATGGACTGGATTTCTCCTTCACATCAAGGCACTATTGGGTGCAGCCAATGGCAGTCGATGGTCTGCCATGTGGGGGTGGAAACTTCTCCAAGAAACTTTGCCAAGGTGGCCAATTTCGCGAGCCTTGGTGGGCCCAACCAAGTGGGCTTCAATTTGGGGTTTAAAGGGGGTTTGGTTAGGGTTTGAGATGCTATCAAGACTAAAACCAATTTTTCTTGGCCCAATCAAATTTTCAAGGTTTAAAAAGTTGGATAATGATGTCATAACAAGGATTTGATTAACTAATAGCATGTGGAAGTGATTTAATCACGTGATTAAACACAATGTTAGAAATCGGATTAAAAAGGGTTTGGAGGCCAACTTTTGGGTTTGGGAAAACCGTTTAGGGCTTTGGTTTCAACTAAGCTCTTGGGGTTCAATTGGATTCCAACCATTTAGGGTTTTGCTAGGGTTGAAACCCTCTTTGGTCTGGCACAATTTGGTTGATCAAATGAAAGAAAACTTTGCTTAGGTGGCATGATCTCACACCTTCACTTCCTTCACAAATCCATCTAATAGTTCCGCTTTGTGCCAAGCCTCTAATATTATCCACTATGTGTGGCTAAGATCTTACCAAGTGTCCAAATAAAACTTCTCTAACCTAATTTGGACATTCCACACTGTGATTTTGAAAATACTGCACTGGGTGCACTTATCGAGGTTACTATTCACTCCAAAAAAATGCATAATAAACTTAGTACTGAAAAATTCTAAATATTCATATTAAGCTATAGTGAAAATCATTTACCAAAATTCAACCTCGAAGTGCCCCTAAAAATAATTTCACAATTTTCAACAGACGTTTCGTCCGGAATTATGAAAAATGTTATTGCGCCATAAAATCCTAAATAATCAACTGAGTCTAATAGCGTAGACCAAAACACAATCTGATACTTCTAACTACCTCAAATCATTAAACTCATAAATCTAGCACCATAGTGAGTGATAACATTGATTATGATGACAAACTAAAACCTGAGCGATTGGTCGATTCGTAAAAACTTATGGGGTTTTCACGAGATTCCTAAAGTCAATAGAAATTCCACCAATAAATTTCTAGTGGGCTGTTACATAGCTAAATGGGTTAAGGAAAACACTTTAATTCCAATTTGGAATTTAAGTGAGCGTGCAGGGGTGTTGGATAGTAAAGCTTAAAGTGACATGAATATTAATGTGCTTATCCCATTTTATTGGATAGGAGTTTATTTTCAAGATTCAAGGAAACTACTAGTAAAGCATCGAGATAACTAGCTATGACCATGCTTCTTACACCAAGTTCTCTTTATGAAAGAATGTCTCTCTCTCTTTTCAAATGTTCTTATAAAGAAAGAGTAAGTGTATATAGTATATTCAAGCCCTTTCTTGATAGCCCCTATTAAGTACGCTATCGATTATAATTGTGTGTATGTGTATAAGGTAATGCTTACACATAGGTTCTAAGTCATGATATTTCCATACATGCTCTCTCAATAAACTTAATGATTATTCTTATGATTATTCTTATACGTAGTATAGCATGAAAATGTATCTTTTTCATAAAAATGCATGTGCATCCGAGTAAGAAAGATGATGAAAATGTTTTGATTGCAAAGGAAAGGAAATGAATGTCTCATGCCTTATGCTTCAAGTGATGCTTTAAAGGAGTTTTAAAATGTCCCTATGAACTGATGTTTTAAATGATGCGAAGGAAGTGTTTTAAAATGCCCCTATGAACTCATGCTTTAAATGACACAAAGAAAACGTTTTAAGATGTCCCTATGAGCTGATGTTACATTGTCCGTATGAACTAACGCTTTATGGATGCCATGAAAGATGATGTTCAAGCTCATATTTTTAAAATGATGTTTTTTCTTCTTTATGATTGCACTTTTAAATGAGAAGATGATGTTTAAGTTCATGCTTTTAAATGATGTTTTCCATGAATGAATTGTTAAATGAAATGACTAAAAGGACTGAATGAATGAATGTCTTATTGTATGAAAATACTTAACAGCCATATGAATGAAAATGGTACCAAAGGAATAGGCAAATTGCGATGCAGGGTAAGTAGTACTGATAGTGCATCCAGTGCTGCCCCCTGACTGAAAGGGATTCCCAACCTGTAGCCACGGGCGGAATCTAGGTCTAAAGGAAGACCGCTAACCCCAACACACGGGGCATAATTGTGTGTACCGGCCAAAGAAAGTGAAACATGAAAAGCATGGTTATTTCTTAAACTGTTATACATGAAAGCATAGTTATTTTTTAAAATGTTTATGCATGAAAGTATGGCTTATTCTTGAAATTGTTATGCATGAAAGTCTTGTCAAGATTAGCAAATGTTTATGTATGCATGTTTTCAAAAGAAAAGAATATGTGATTAATAAGTTAACAGCATGGTGTACTGCTTACTGAGTATTCGACTCACTTTTGTTTTAAATGTTTTAAACGTCCAGGTAATGTCAGAAAGGCTGGGGAGCAAGGAACTACTGCAGAGGGAGAGGTAGATGCTTAGGATGTTCCCTAACTATAATAGTTATGTTTATGGATGATAGGTTATGTTTTTTTGAGCATATGATTGACTCTGAGAGTCTATTATAGATGAATGTTCGAATAGAATGTCTATCAGGTGTTCCTTTTATTAAATTAGAAATTTAGAGTACAAGTGTATCATGTTCATGCTGATCGCATATTACTAGAAAAAGAAAAGGCAAAGAAAAGAAAAGGAGAAAGACATACATGTACGTGGTGATACCACCCTTCCCGGGGTGGGGTCTTGAAAAATCTTGGTATTAGAGCAAAAGGTTATAAGGTCCTGTAGACTTTAGGGATTAACTAAGCTAAATTCCTCTCTCTAAAGTATGCCAAGCTCTGCAGCAAGTTTAAAAGGTATTTTCTTATTGAATATCTTGAATTATGTTAGAAGGATTGCAAGTCATGCGTACTTGTTTTATATGAGTCCACTTCTATTGTTACTATTATACTTGTTCTAGTATGGCACCAATAGGCAATACTAAGAAAGATAGATGTTGGGGAGGCGACCCAGTTCCCATAGTGTAGAGAATCAGCAAGAGGTTCCCAGACATACGAGGGACCTCGCCAACGTAGTTGCATGCTTGATAGAGACCGTTATTGATGGAAAAACTGAGATGCAAAGGCAACCCAACATCCAACAACCTTCGAACTATTCGGTAAACAGCACCCTTCGGTGTTTGAGGGCAAGTGTAGCAAAGGAGATGCTGACAACTGGATCGAGCGCCTAGAGAAGATCTTCCGCGTAGTCTTGTGCCCGAAACAAGAGAAGATGGATTTTGCTGCTTACAACTTATTTGACATGGCAAACAGGTGTTGGAAGTCTACTCATGAGCTTATTCCACAAGAGTTAAGCGAGGCAACTCCAATTTCGTAGGCGATATTTAAAGAAGCTTTGATTGATCGGTTCTTTCCCTATTTCTCCATCATGCATTAGTATTAGGAGATTTTGTTGCTACACACTCTTTTATATCCCGGAAGTTTGCTTGTTTAAGTAAGAGGACTTTATCCTTAGGGCATGCTTTGTTCAAATCGGTGAAGTATATGCATATTCGCCACTTCCCATGTGCCTTCTTCACCAATACTATGCTTAAAAGCCACTCTAGGTAAATAGATACTTGACGAAGCCAGCTCTAGTTGCCGATCTACTTCCTTCGCTATTTCCACGTATTTTTCTGCATTGAAGCTCCTCCGCTTCTGCATTATTTTTTTGGCCTTGAGGTCAACCCAAAGGTGATGCTCTATGATATCTGGGTCTATTCCTGTCATGTCCTCGTGGCTCCATGGGAAAACATCTCTATGCTCGACAACGAGTTGCTTCATTCATTCTCTGAGCTCTGGTGCCTTTTGTATCCTTATCCTTCCCAGGGCATTTGTTCAGTTTGGGAACAAAGAGACCAATTCCATCGGCTCAACAGCTTCACCCTGTTGAAGATTCTCCTTATCCCAAGTCTTTATTGATCATCTCTAGAGGTGAGGGAATCTTATCTTCATCCATCATATCCTTAACAAAGCGAACTCAAACCCTCTATTTTAAAACTCCTGCATATACTATTAGCATGCTAGTACATGCTCGCTACGTACCTTCCTGACACCTGTGTTTGTTGAGAACTTCATATTTAGGTGGTACATTGAGGTGATCGCTCTCATTTTGTTTAGGGTTGATGACCAATGATCACATAGGACGACAAATGAGCTTTCAACACCAAAAAGTCTGTCATTGTTGTTGTCGTGTGGGATCTAGCTTCTACCATGATAGGTAATGTGATGATGCTGACTAGCTACATTGTTTCCCCTCGAAAACTCCTTCAATAGCATAGGGGCTGGTTGCAAGTTATCCTACTCAATGCCATCTCCAAGAATACGTACCAAAATAGGACATCCATTAATGTGATGACCAAGACTTTTCTAGGCTTTTTGTTTATTTTATTTAAATTATTAGATAACCCGATGAGAGTTTCATCCTTCATAGGAAATTAGGGTTTGAAGCCCAATGGATCTAGGGTTCATGCCCAACTTGAGTAGGGTTTTGCCTTGCACACCTACCATAGAAGATCACCCATCCTTTTGCCATGTGTCATGCACGCAAGAAGGCTTGCTTGTAGGAAGAAGGTTTGTGACACTTGTCATCATGGGGGAGAGCTTCTAGAAGGAAGATGAAGAAACATGAAAAGTTGGAAAATTGGAGGGAAGCCCAAAGGGGCATGCATGACAACCATGGGAAAAGGGAGATTTGCTTTTGCCATGTGTCACACATGCAAAAGGTAGGTGAAAATTTTTGTCTTGGGAAAGAGAAAAATCATGCTTGGGAAGAGAAGGCCTACATGGCTAGGAGGATTCTAGAAGAATCTTGTGTAAGACACACTTGAGATGGATAGGTAGGGCAATGGAGTTTGTGTATTTTTTTGAGCAATCACATGCTTGTCCAAAAGTTTGGTGAAAGAATATCTTCTTTAGGAAAAAGAAGGAGGTTTCGACAGCCACCATGCACACATACACTCCTCACATGCCACTTGGCACACATGCACACATGTAAGAGATTAAGGAAGATTTTTAGATTGACAAAGACCATTTAGCCACAAGGTTTGTTGAACCAAGACATGAGGAGAAGGGGCAAAATGGGAAGGAGTTGCCACTTGTCCAAAAAGATCCCATTGTGTTTCCAACACAATCAAATGATGAGAAAGAGGGAAGAAGCCTTAGGATGGGATGCCACTTGGATCCATGCAATGAACATTGGCTTGTGCAAGAAGCTTGTGTGTCTATAAAAGGGAGAGGAGTCGAAAACCCTAAGTCTTTTATTCATTTTGTGAATTTCTCTTGAATTGTTCGGCCACCACCTTTCTCTCCAACTTTCCACCATTTTCTCATCATCCAAACACTTTCCACATTATTCTTTGCTCACCCAAATATTATTTTGAGGGTAAGCAAAGCTAGAAGATACTTCCAAGAGGAGAGTCATAGAAGGTAATAAGCCAAAATCACCCTTCCAATACATACACCCACACACAACATTAAGGGATGAAGTTTCAGTTTTTAGTGAGTTCATCAAGAACTCATGCTCACACACACACATTTGAGCGAGAAGAAGTTAGCTCAAGTTTTGAGAAGTTCTCCATATGAATCCATGCCTATACACACACGGCTAGATTAGGGTTTTTCTTCAAGGAAGGTGGACTCAACCCTCCTTGCTCTAAGCTCATGAGCATGATATTTGGAAAAAGAGGGCCACGGCCTTAGGGTTTATTGGAATTAGGGTTTTTAGTTTATGCAAGATTCAGACTTGAGGAAATGTAGGTCCAAATATTGGGAGTCATTTTCTTGGAGAAAAATGTCAAGAGCACAACACTCACTCACATGGGTTAGGGTTTTGAATAACCGAACCTAATGATCTTGTGTATACATAATCAGCTTTCTTGTTATCTATTGTGGACTTTTGTAAGTAAACTTCTAACTTGTACTTGGATATTTTATGTAACTAAACTTCTAACTTGTTGGTTGTTCGGATTTATGTGAATGATTGTGATATTGATGTTTCTTCCATGCGTTATGATCTCTTCTTTACATGACTATCTAATGTATGACTAGAATGGCCTATGGGATTAACTCATGTCATAAAAATGGAATAAAAAGCCACCTTAGGGTTTTGATCGTACAATATTTGATTTGTATATGATTACTTGCCACTTGACCAAATTGCTTATGGAACTTAGTTCATGAAAATAATTGTCTTTTATAAGTATGATCACTAGCATGTTTCGGCCACCCATGAATGTGCATTGTTAAAATTTTATTTAACACATTAGAAAATTCTAAATTCATGAAAAATTGATTGGAATGTTTGTTTCCAAACTTAAAGGTCTCGGCTATTGCCATGTAATACCTAGCTCCTTCTTCTTACGTATGCTTCCCCTTTCTGACGTATGTTTCGTCTTGATGACGTAAGTAAATCCTGAAGGAAGAGATTATGTGATCATCTGCCTTTCTCACTAGCGACTGCGAGCCACGTTATGCGTGCCAAACCATGATGGCGTGTCTCAAAAGATATCGTGTGACTTCTAGGGCACGCCCAGTGTTTTAAATATGTTGGAAATATTTATAAGAAGTATTCCCATCATTATTGAATTAAGATTTGATCTTAAATACGACAATCATAATATTATTGAAGAGCTCCAAAAATATTATAATTGCTGGAAATCATTTTAATATTATTATTAAAATGATTTCAATTATTTAAGATATTATGAGATTTAAATTATGTTGGAAACTTTTATTAATTAAATGGTTTAACCCTTTTAAATATGTTAAGTGAGACTTCATCATTTTATTAATGATGAAGAATATTATTTTATAAACTAAAGTTAGTTTGAAATAATATTTACCTTAATTCCTCTAAGTGCTTTTAATAAAGTTAATGTTTTACGCATCTTCAAATCAGTATTTTAATTCCTCATCATTAGATCGTTGTGTAGATCCCCAGACGAAGGGACTGGATTAAATACCCAGACCCCCTCTCTTTCCCTCTCATTTTCCCCGTAACCCTCTCTCTCCTCCCTCTCTCATTCGGCGTACGCTGTACGAAGACCCACCCCACGCCGTGCGTCGCCCTTCCTCACCCCCAGCACCAATGGCTTGCTCTCCCTCTGGCAAGTCCATCCATGCCAACCTCTCCCTTTCAGGCTCTCCCTTTCTCCATTTCAGAACTGCCCAGCCGGTATGGGCTTAGTGAGCGTAGCACCGCCGTGCGCCGCCCTCCAACGCCACCACTCCCTCGGCAGCTTCCTCTACCACCGGCCACCGCTCCCCAGTGAGCTTGGCCTCTCCCATGCAACCACCTTCCCTCCATCGCACACACGCACACACAAGGAGACCCATGGCCTAGCGCAGCCGTGCGCAGCACCCACGGCCACCTAGCGACACCATGGCTCCTCCCCTAGCCCCTCCACATGACCCATGGCCAGAAACCCCCTCCTCCACCTCACGGCTTCTCCCCCCTCTCACGCACAGGTTGCACGCCGTGCACCACCATGCACCGCCACCCACGACTGATGACCACCGCCATCAACCTCCTTAAGCCGCCACCAAGCCAACCTATTGTCCCTTGGCCCCGATCTGCCACCCACGAAAGCACACACTCTCTCTCTCACTCTCTGACGGCTTCTCCTCCACGGTATGGCTAGATCCGCCACTGTGAGCCACCGTGGCACCACCTCGACGCCACCACGAGATCCACCGCACCTCCTCCCTTAGCCAAGCCCTAGGTCTAAACCATCACTTTATATGGTGGGTAACCACTGCACGTGATGGACAGTCACTGCGAGTGATTGACCGCCACTGTACATGGCTAGATCCGCCGTGTTATGCTCTTTACCATCATCACAAGGCTATCACAAGCCTTTCCAAGACCACACCTAGCTATCCAAACACTTAAACAATCACCGTACGTGAGTTAGCCACCATGTAGGACCCTTCCTACATCATCGGCTATGACAGTCAATGAGCAACGCACGGGTTATCCCGTTGATGGTATAACCCTCTATCCCTCGTAATTATGTTAGATATTGATTAGTTGACTAGGTTGTGGATTGTGCTGTTAGTATCAATGGAGTTGTGATATCGTGATGTGGTGTTGTGTAGTGAAGTGTTGGGCATATTTGTATTGTATGGAGGTGCATTGTGCCGTGTAGTGTATTGTGATGTGTTGGGTGTAGATGGGAAGTGTTATGGACTGTGCCATGTAGTGTGATTGGGGAACATGTGCAGTAATGGTGGCGTGGTGTATGTGGAATGGATACAGTGCACACTGAGTGTACTCTGTGTGCATGTGGCGTGTTGTATATGTAGGGAGTACACATGGAATGTACTCCATGTGATGGTGAGATGCACCATATGGCGGGTACGCCATAATGGTGATATGCCGTAGTGTGTATGAAGGGAGTACACGATGGGTGTACTCGGTGTGGGGTATAGTATATGTGAGGAGTACACGTGGAGTGTACTCTATGTGGTGGAGAAATGCACCATATCGCGGATATGCTATAATGGTAATGTGGCGTAATGCATGTGGATGAAGTACACAAGAAGTGTACTCCATGTGATATAGTGACGCACCATATGGCGAATATGCCATAGTGGTGATGTGGCGTATAGTATATGTGAGGAGTACACATGGAGTGCACTCTATGTGGTGGAGAAATGCACCATATGGCGGATATGCCATGATGGTGATGTGCCGTAGTGTGTATGAAGGGAGTACACGATGAGTGTACTCTATATGGGGTATGGTGTATGTGGGGAGTACAAATGGAATGTACTCCATGAGATGGTGAGATGCACCATATGGCATGTATGCCATAGTGGTGATGTGTTGTAGTGTGTATGAAAGGAGTATACGAGGAGTGTACTCCATATGATATAGTGATACACCATATGTCGGGTATGCTATAGTGGTGATGGAGCATATGTATGAGGGGAGTATACATAGAGTGTACTCCATGTAGCAGCGACACTCCGTGTGGCGTGTCGTAGAGATAAGGATGGTTATGTGTTTGATGGGCGTGGAACGTGATGGATAGTGTCGGGAACTGTGGAACAGTGTCTCGAAATAGTTATGGCATAGCCTATAGTCTAAGGTGACAAGTGTCACTGTGATGGACTTATGGCCAGGAGTATGCGTAAAGTAGCGGAACAAGTATAAGAGGGCGTAGCGGAAGCATGACTAGGGAATGTCACGCAGTGACATGACTACTGACAGTCGTGCTTGTGATGGGTGAAGTAGTGGGATAAGTGTAAGAATACGCAGCGGACGCGTGACTGGGCAACGTCACGAAGTGACATGGTTATTGGAAGCCATGCTTATGATGGGTGAAGTGTTAAAGTGTAGAAATGACGTAATGGGAACTTGACGAGATGTCACCATGTGACGGGAGTACGTGAGGAACCGTACTCGTGATGAGTCAGGAGTTGATGTAGTAGAATGTTAGGTAACATGACAAGGTCACAATATAGCTCTGGAGCAATCTCGGGCTATATAACCTGACATGAAACGTAGTTATGAATAGAGTCTTGTCGTGTTAAGTGTTGGGATGAACTGTCAAAAGGGACGGGTAGCGTGAAGAGTCATCCTAATCGAGTTAAGAGAAGATTGGTATCGGAGTATGGCCCTTATCCCTACGAGCAGGCGATCAACGTGTTATATATGTTGATCTTAGGTGATAAAGGGGTAAGGTACTTGTGTGACATGGTGAGAGACACGTGCTGGACGGATTCACCATATGAATGAGTAATCTGTCATGAGCATAGTTGCACGGTGCTTAAGCCTCAGAGTTGGCTTAGAGCCATGTGTCTTGTATGGATGGGAATGAGGATTTAGTGTGGGCTAAGATGCATGAAGGTAGTGACGGATGCATCGTTAGGATTGAGATGTGTGATTCCATCAGTCGGAATCATGCGTCAAATGTGGTTGTAAGAAGAGTAAGACGAGTGTCTTAGTGTCTTAATCCTAATGTGAATAATGTGTTCACTTTAGTGGATCAGCACTCGAGACGAGACTTTGAGTTGGAAGTTGTGGTGACCGTAAGTGGTCCCCGAAGGGTTTAACATAGTGAAGGGCACGTAAGTGCACGGGATAGAAGGAGAGTGTTCTAAGTATAGCGTAGTTCTATTTATAGCTTAAGTTACTTATGCATTAGATAGAGAATGATGCTAAGGTTATGTGTATGCATGTAGGTTGCCATCTGACAAGCACATAAATGGACTGAATGACATGCAAGTAGCATGGAGTCCAGGTAAGTGTTATGTTCATACTCTTCTAGAGTCTTCAAAGAAGCAAGAAACGCTTTTCCCTTAAGATACTCACGAAAAGAAACGAAAGACGCTTTAAGAAAGAAAATGCTAAGTGTTCAAAGGTATAAGTATGTACGGCCCCTCCTTGGCAGCCCCTTTTTACGCATCCAAAGTATTAATTGTACGCATGTGAATGGATGACTATACGTTGTATCTATTGTATGTATTTTCTAAGAAAATTTATAAACTGATGAAGATGCATGAAAGGCATGACAACTGATGTTTTTATGAATCCTACGAACCGACGCTCTCATGTGCGCCACGAGGTAACGCTCGTGGATGCCATGATTGACGAGGATTTTAAGTTTTGAGATATTAAAATAGGTTATTTTAGAAGTTTAGGCTTAAATATCGAAATCCGTAATTAATTGAAAACTTACGGAAATTATGTGATTATTTTTATAGGTGACGATTTATTTTCGACTCGACATTTTTTAGGAAAATTCTGAAAAGCTAAATTGTCTAGGTAAGCGGGGTTCCTATGCTAGGCCTTACACGAATTATTTGAGACTGAGGTTGATTTTCTGAAAACTTTGCATATTTTTGTGGTGAAATGAGAACTTGGAAAAAACAAAACCAACGTCGGTCGTTTATTTGCATACTCATGAAATCTGTACGAAAAAGAGAAAAATATGTTCTGACATGCATTGTGTAGACATGAGCTAAATTCTGTCATGTGGTTTCTGAAATCTGGGAAAAGAGCAATATTGAGAATATGAAAACTTGTGCATTTATTTAGAAAGATGTTCTGGCTTTTGTGTTCAGCGTGTGTAAACTGTCTGATTCTGTTTTGGTACTCTGTATTATTTTGATATAACATCTGAAAACCTTTGGCATGGTGTACTGGTTTTGGTATCTGACTCTGTCTCTGCTTTGCTCTGCTCTGCTCTGTTATGCTCTGCTCTGTTTGGGTTGGTACCAACTTCTCTGTCTCTGAGTGCACCCACTTTGGAAACAAAGTGGTTTTATTGTGGTCTTTCCTGTGTGCACACTCGGGGCTCCGAGAAGAATAAAGGAAAGATTTCACCTCTGTCTCTGCCTGGTTTGGCCACCGGGGTTAGCACAACCCTACCACGGGGGTGAAACATGGTCTCTACTCTGTTTGATGCTCTGTTTTGATCTAATGATGATACTCAGTTTATGTTATACCAAAGCACTATGGGTTTTTACTTGTCTTAAAACCATCGCTGTTACTTTTGAAAATATGTTCTGCTCTGCATGATAACTCTGGAAAATGTTTTGTTCTGCATGTTATACTTTGTAAATGCTCATGTTTGCACGCTAGCATATGTTTTCTGCTTACTGAGTAATTGATAACTCACCCCCTATCTTCATAATATTTTTCAGATGATGTGGAGAGTCCAACAGAGGACCTGGATTAGATTGGTGAGCATGATTAAGCTGGGAGAGGATGTTAGAAGAAGGAATTCTGATGTCCTTTAGTTTTAATGTCTTTTAGATTTAATTATATCTTGGGCTTGGCTTTAGTAAGACTTTTGAAGTTATTAGTTGGTTTGTTGTGACTACCGGGAGATTTTGAACTCCTTAGTTAATTTTTTTTGCTACAGTAATGACTTTGTAGAGTTTCAATGTGGTTATTTAGAGTACTTGAGATTGAGTTTTGCTAATAAAGTTTTGGAGTTTTATTTTAGTTGTGTTGGGAAACATGTTCTTAAGTAACAGGTGGTAAGTCTCCAGGCCAGCCGTGTTTGGGGCGTTACAATGAACGTGAACTTGAAACATAATGTGAACATGAAAAAGACATAACATGAACGTGAACTTGAACATAACATGACATCAACATTTACTTGAAACATATTCTTGTCTCATGGGGTCACCATGATTGAGTAATCTTATCTTGAAATACATAAACTTAGAATCTTTTTCAATAGACTTATTCATAAAGTGACCATACGGGTGCTACATGGGTCCCCTTGAGCCACGTGTCTTTGCTAATTTCCGCATCACGACACAAGTGTCTGTACTAGTTGTGAATGCGTTAATACATACTCCACAGTTGTTGTGGCCCCACGTATTCTACGTGTCACAGTTGCTTTGTCTCACGTAGTGTACGCTCCACAGTTATAGTGGCCCCACGTATTTTATGCTCCACAGTTGTAGTGGCCCCATACTTCATGCTCCACAGTTGTTATGGCCCCATGAATTGTTTGTGTCACACTTGTTGTGGAGACACGTAACATAATGTGTGGCTCCATCGGCGTTAGTGCCTGGCGCGCTCTAGTGACCAGCTAGTTAGGCTCCATTCGCAATATGTTGACTGTACTTTACAACGCAGGAGTTCCACTAGGACATTACCTCATCCTAGCACTTAGGGTCGTGATTGATATGAATAACTTAACAAGACTGTTTTCGAGGTACACAAACTGTATTCGAGACGGGATGACGTGAATACGAAAAGATAGAAGTCCTGACGTAACGTAACATGACACAAACGTAAGACGACAAACATGACATACGTCGAGACATAAGTGAAACAAACAATATTTCATAACATGACATGCATGTAACAGACAAAATTTCATAACATGGAATAACATGTAACAGACAATATTTCATAACATGTGACAGTGAATATTATGTGACATGACATACATGTAATAGATGGCATACGTAATGTGACATACTTGCAACAGATTGTAACATGAGACATAATTTATTGTGTAACAGATAAGTATTTCGTGATAGAATAATTCGTGCAAAAAATAAACATGAGATGACATAGCATGGCATGGCATATAAAACAACATATGAACATAAACTGTAGTTCTCTTACCCATCACACATACACAGTAACCTGATAGTAAGTTAAGAGCAAAATTACCTCGATCGTCGCGTTCTACGAGATTAAAGTGTGAAATATGAGGAACTGTAAGAGGGTATTTTAAAAGTTTGAACTTTAATTACTAACAATTAGAAATGTGAAAAGAGACAACTTAAAATAAAATTACCATTTTACCCCTAACTTAAGAATTTCATATCCTAACTCCAAAAATTACCAAAATTTACATTCCTCAAGTAAATTTTGTCCTAGACTCAAATAACAACTCAGAAAAACTTAAAACCATTCACAATTATGGAAAACTCACAATGGCCGAAACATTCATAGGTCATTTCTCTTGATTTTGGTTGCAATTTCTTCCATATCCAAAATCCATGATTAAACCGAAATTTTGTAGCAAGGATCTTCCTATCCTAAGTTTAAAAATACACTTAAAATATCCATTAAGAAAAAGCTAATCATCAGCACCAAACTTTTTGTAAAAGGACCCAAACTTTTTAACAAAAAGTAAACCCTTAAATCACAAATCTTGACCTTAATAAAAACATCTCGAAGAATTCTAAAAAAATCAAATCTTACTTCTAACATATTTATAACATCATTCTAAGATCAACCATGCTTTAAATCATCAAACAAAAGCCACCAAAAATCACAAAACAACACTTGGAGTTTTTGGTTTTAAACTTAGTCCAAAACAAAAACTTTTCTCTCCACTAACTTTGATCAATCTCTTAATCCATGGCTTAGACACATGTGATCTTCAAAGGAAAGCATCTCAGGGTTTAAAAATGTGTCCTAAAGAAGCTCCAGCCAACAAACTTAAAATCACATGGCTAAAACTCAATAAAACATTGATTTAACCCAAAAATATCAAATCTTAGGCAAAACCGAAATCTTCTTGCATAGAAAATCATATCCTTAAACCTAATACTAAATATCTTCAAAATAACATCCTAACATGTATATAAGAGGCTTGGGATCATCATATAAAAATTTCAAAGTCTTAGGAATAAAATTAAACCACGAAATATTCGAACTTTCACAAAACAAAAACTGTTTTTCCACTTCCAGTTTTCAAGTTTCTAAATCTAAGGAAATCTATCATCAAAAGCTTTATTCATGCAGCAAAACCTCAATGAACATTCATAAACACATGCTAGAAACGCTCCATAAAATTTTCGGACCAAGATATGTCCATTAGCTTGGTCCAAAATTCCAAAACATATCATACTCTCCAGTTTCACGCCCATAATGACCTTTACATGGTTAAAAATAATTTTGACCAACCAAATTAGAATTTAATGAGACTAATAAGATATATATGGACACTAGACTCAAAGAAGAACAAATTTGAGAAGGAGTCATCGTGAGAAAATAGCTAAAAAGGGTCGAAAAGGGCCACGCAAAAAGACCCAGAAATCTGCCCGAGAGTTCTCTTTTGGGTTTCTCTCTAAGAACGGGGGGAAGAAGTGATAAAATGGAGAGAAGTGAGTCTTGCACAACTTTAGACTCCTATAGGGGGAAGTTATGGGCTTGAAAGACCCTTGATTGGAGTTGGCTATGTGACATAAAGTGGAGAGTAATGAGGGCAAAGGACTGCCTGCAGCAGCTATGAGAGATGGAGGTTGATGGAGTGGACTTCTCTTCACATCAAGGCACTAATGGGTTGCAGCCAATGGCAGTGGATGGTCTGTCATGTGGGGGAGGAAACTTCTTCAAGAAGCTTTGCCAAAGTGGCCAATTTCGTGGGCCTTGGTGGGTCCCAAACAAGTGGGCTTCAATTTGGGGTTTAAAGGGGGTTTGGTTAGGGTTTGAGATGCTATCAAGACCAAAACCAATTTTTCTTGGCCCAATAAATTTTTCAAGGTTTAAAGGTTGGATAATGATGTCATAAAAATGATTTGATTAATTAATAGCATGTGGAAGTGATTTAATCAAGTGATTAAACACAATGTTAGAAATCAGGTTAAAAAGGGTTTGAAAGCCAACTTTAGGGTTTGAGAAAACCCTTTAGGATTTGGGTTTCAACCAAGCTTTTGGGGTTTTAATTGGATTCCAACCATTTAGGGTTTTTCTAGGATTGAAACCTTCTTAGGTCTGGCACAATTTGGTTGAACAGATGAAATAAAGTTTTGCTTAGGTGGCATGATCTCACACCTTGATTTCCTTCACAAATCTAATCTAATGGTTCCTTTTTGTTCCAAGCCTCTAATATTATTCACTATGTGTGGCTAAGATCTTACCAAGTGTCCAAATAAAACTTCTCTAACCTAATTTGGACATTCCCCACTGTGATTTTGAAAACACTGCACTGGGTGTGCTTATCGAGATTACTATTCACTCCAAGAAAAAGCATAATAAACTTAGTGCTGAAAAATTCTAAATATTCATATTAACCTATAGTGAAAATCGTTTACCAAAATTCAACCCTTAAGTGCTCTTAACAATAATTTCACAGTTTCGAGCATGCGTTTCGTCCAAAATTATAAAAATTGGCTATTGCGCCATAAAATCATAAATAATCAACTGAGTCAAAAGGTGTAGACCATAATGCATTCTAACACTTCTAACTACCTCAAATAATTAAACTCATATTTCTAGCATCATAGTGAGTGATAATGCTGACCATGTTGACAGACTAAAACCTGTGCGTTGGTCGATTTGTAAAAACTTATGGGGTCTTCACGAGGTTCCTAAAGTCAATAAAAATTCCACCAGTGAATTTCTAGTGGACTGTTACATTTAGTCTACTTCGAGTGCCTGTCATCAGCAAAAGCTTATTCGTATCTTGCTCTCCTGGCATAGGCCTTTCTTGCCAACGATGATGCCCTGCCCACAACGAATCCCCCTGTTATAATTTTGATTTCATGAAGCACTTGATGTGGCTTGGTAGGGCCACATCGGGGGTACACTCCCTTCTAATAGTCTTGCCTCTCCTTAGGCTCTCGCTCCTATGCCTGCCTACCAATCTTTCTATTTGCTCCCGGCTAGCTCTATTGGTGGCAGCTTGTGTTTAGCAACAAGTCACTCCACTTCTCCATTTTCCTGCATAATCTCTGTCTTGTGCTTGAGGTTGCTACAATCTTCAGTCCTGTGGTCCCTCGTCCTATGATATGTGCAGTAACGGTCAAACCCCCACCCGTTGGAGTTGTTTTCATCGTTCTTGCATACCCACGCATCCTTGCCATCTTGGACATTCATACTCAAATGTTGTCACCCTAGAACCTTGATTGTGGGATTGAGAGCCTTTTTCCTTCCATCGATTAAAGCAGTTACATATCTACATTGTTCGCTTCTGCCCATCATGCATTTGTCAATGCTTTAAGCATATCTTTCACATTTATAAATTTTTGCACTTTATTCATGAACTCTTATAGTCATTGGCATCCTCCTTGCCAACTTTGCCATGGACCCCAACATTGCTGCAAAACTTATTTTTTCGTCTTGGTCGTCTTATGTCAAACGTTCTTTATTGAACTGGATAAGATATGCATTCAGGCTCTTGTCCTCTCGATGATGAGGAGGTACACAACTTGTCATCTTATCCTCCTAATCACCATGATTTGCATCAAGAATTGTATTCTAAGCCCTTCGAAATTGGTTATAGTGCCTATTTGCAGATTCCCAAACCATGCCCTTGCCACTCCTTTGGGGGTTAACGAGAAAGCACATCACATGATCTCTCTCAAGAATCCATTTAGAGTCATATGGGTCTTAAAGGTCTCCGAATGGTCATTGGATCATTGGACCCATCATAAAGATCTATTTCTAGCACTTTATCTCCTTGTAGTATGACAGATCCATGTTATTGAGTTGGTTGTCGACCGAAGAAGATGCTCCTACTCACTTTGCCATTTCTTCTTATTTTTCTATGAGATTCTGCAAGTTGTCATGCATCTGCTTCTTTTCATCTTGATCGCTCTAGGCTAGGGATGCTACCCACCCTATAAGGTCGGTTAGCACCCTCCTCCGCTCCCCCCATCCGCTTTAGTGGGGTAGAAAACTTCCATCACATCCCTGGCTCAACTCTGGTCCACTATCCGCCTGCCCTATCTAATGGATTGGAGTTTTCAACTCGCTGCGCTTGTTTCACCCCTCAGGACCAAGATATAAAAAGATTTTTCAATCCCAAATCTTCAAATCCAACCCTAAAACATTCATATCCAAACTCAAACCCTTCAAATCCATACCCAAATGCATAGATCCACCTAGAAATTAAAAAAGAAATATCTGTTGTAAAGGTTCAAGAACATATTACCCATGCCCACGACCACATCTTGGTAGTGGGTCTCGCAAAGGCACAAACGGCTAAACCATAGTTGTGGGTCACAAAAACCCATAGTCATGACTTGGCATTGGGACTCTGCGCAGGCCCATAACCAAGCCATGGTCATGAGTTTTTGCTAGGCTGTAGGCACAACCACAACTTTAAAGAGTGAAGATCCATAACACCTCACACGACCAAGCCGTGGCCAGGGGCTGTAGTCTGTAGGTATTGATGCTCATGGTCATGCATCTCTTGATCACAACTAATTCGAGTGACCCATGACCGTGTAAAAGCGAGAAGAAAACTTGAAGAAGGTGAAGAGGATTTGGATGAGGAGGAGGATAAGAACAAGAGAAGGAGATGAATAAGACGAAGAAAATGAGAGGAGGTGAGCGGCTACTACTAGAGGAGACGAAGAGAAAGGAGAGGAAAGTTAGCTAGGAGAGAAAAAATGAGTGGGGGAGGATTGGGGAGAATTAAACCCTTGTAATGAAATGAAAATGTTATGGAGATTCTCAAAACGACGTCATTTCATTAAAAAAAAACTTATTTTTTAACTATATATATATATATAAGCGGGTCTAGCCTAGTGCCTGCCCCAACAATTTCCATGGGTTATCTTTTGCCTATCCACAGGGCCCAAGTGGGGGGCCAGGTGGGCCGAGTATGGGTACCTGTTCCCTAGTCCTACTCTAGGTTGGTCCTTTCCACTCTGGGATTCTTCATCACACTACCTGTCCTATCCTTGATCTTTGCCTCGCTCATATCTGGTTTGCCCTTGCTTTAGGGCTTTGTTCTCACTTTGCATGGCTTCCATCTCCAAGGTCCTTCTTTGTATTTTTCTTCCATTTTACTAATCTCCTATCCAATTTGGAATTGCGACCATTCATTGTAGAAATCCTAGTCATGGATTGTGTGAGAGCAATTGGTAGTTGGCATCAGGATCTTACTTCACTAACAAATCAATTATCTTGGTCCCACAAATGGTGCAAAATTGTTGATGCAACTTTCGGTGATTCCTTCCACATGCTCAACAACTGACATTCAGAACAAAGTTGTAGAGAAAGATAGAGGTTGATTCTCAACAACTGTTGATGTAGCTTTCGATGATTCCTTCGATGCTTTATTTAGAAAGATAATCCCTTCTAATATTAACAAAGATCTGAGAGCGAGAGTTGTGCACAGAGCGTACCTAATTACCCATTTATAGAGATTGAGAAGCTCAATATTGTATAATCCTTCTGAGAGCTCAATTTCGAGGACCTGATTTGGTAACATTATTTTTGGAGCATGGTTTTGTTGTTCATAACGCCATCCCGACCGGAGTATCTTGTCCAGACTTCTCTCTGTGAAACTTGGTTTTAGAAATATTTGATCAACAGTAAATCTAGACCGAGTATGATTTCAGGATTTTATACCTCACATCATACAATGCATTTCATTAAATTTTTCATCTAGTCTCCTCATCTGACATGGATTCCTTTTGACTACACCTTTGGTTGCCCGTTATCCTTTCTCCACTAGCAATGCACTAAAGTTTTTTCATTTATCGCATGCAACTCTTTTCTCATTCACATCATGTATTTAGTTCCAAATAGGACAAACTGGGTTTACAAATCTTAAGATCGAACAAATATTTTTTTAACAGAATAATCATTATCTATAGCAATTGGGAATTGAAATTGTCATTATTTACGGTAATTGAATATCCAAAATAAATTTAGTGCATTCACTTTGGCCTATTCTATGTTTCAGGCCATGCACTCCTCTGTTCCTGATCAAATACTTCCCAATTCCCAAACATCATATATCTCTACTCGCACAACAATGACCACACTACGAATCTTTGTATACACACTACAAGAAAAATAAACATTTGTTATAGATTATTTACGACAAGAATGTGACACCCCCAACCTCCACTTGTGATTTGATGGATATTTGGATAATCAGGACATGAAACACATGGTTATATATCCCCATTCATGACAGATAGTATGCAATGCATCTTATGAGTAATCTAGTAGTTTGCATTAATTACAACAGAATTAAGACGTGAAAAGTTTTCACCAGAATAACTAAAAACAAACTTCATTAACTTTCCTTCATGCCTCATTTAAAAATTTCATAACATGAGGTGAGTACGTACTACTCATAAACAAATGGATTATATATGTCCTTATTCAAGTTGTGGTTGATGGGGGTTTTAAAAAATAACACTTTCAGAGCATCTCTCTGATGTGCTGAATAGCTTGGAGGACCATCTCGAGGAATATCATGATCAACTCCAGTCGGAGGTCTGGGTTTATCTCTTCCTCAATCATCATTAACCAGGGGTTCACGTTCATCACCATGGTCAGGCCTACTACAACTTTTACCATGCTGAAAATAATGGTAGTTTGGTCATAATAGAGTGAGATTCCTTGAAATCTCAGTAAGTTAGCAACCAACATACAAAAAGATAACATAGACATGACAGATAATAAAAACGGGTTGCTAGCATGGTATGTAGGGAAAATATTTGCTTTCCATCGAGATTCCTCAATATGTTTGAGAGAATTCAAAGAAAATACTTGCCTTTCCATCCAAATTCTTCAACATCTTTCAGACAACCCATATACACATTTTCTTACAGAGAACATTTCATCATCTATTCTTTCCTTTTTATTTATTTTCTTTCTTCATATATGGAAACATCACAACTCCCCTTTTTGCACCCTGAGTACTTGCTGGTTACCATAGCTCAATGTTTTGGGACAACCTCATCAAAGCTGCACGGATTAGTTCAAGGCATTGATCATACTTAGACACTTAGGTAGTCCAAATTAACCATAGCAAGAGTATTCATCCATAGTGATACCCACTAGCGCTAGGCATCATATTCATATGACAATGCCCTGAAATCTTTTAAAAGGACCTAGTCGATGTTCATTGATTGTTCCTCGCCAGCCCAGGTGTTACCAATCCATTTTTAATCATCCCAGAGTGGACAAAGAAGTTTCACTAGAATATTCACCCATCCTAGTATTGGGTCATGACAAAAATAACTTCATGCTATGCTCATGACAAAACATATTGGATGACATGTGCTTTTCCTTTGAACGAGTAATCAAACTTCATTTAATCATATCTTATATGCATGCCTAAATAGTACTTGTTATGTAAAAGTTCATAAAATCATCACATGCTAGATAGAAACATGAGTGAAGGTAGTTTGTGATAAAAAAAACAACATTTACACATGAGTGAAGCTTTTATATAAAGTCATATAAACATTATCCAGAACTTCCTTGAGTACGTGGGGTTGGTGTTGTCTGAAAGAAAAGATGTGTAGTAAGAGTTAGCTTTGATGAGAACTAACCATACCTAAACTTTATGACATTTCTTGGCTTAGGTCGTAGCTTATTCAAGGCAAGACACCTTGTGTGAGGTTGTTCTCATAGGCTTTGCCATGACACCCACTTCTCATTGGTGCTTAAAGAAACTGATTCCAAGTGATCATAAGCATGCAACTTGTAAGTGATTCAAGCCTAATTGATGTCAACTATAACAGCCCACTAGAAATTCACTAGTGGAATTCTTATTGGCTTTAAAAACCTCGTGAAAACCTCATAAGTTTTTACGAATCTACCAATCGCACAAGTTTTAGTTTGTCAACATAGTCAGTGTTATCACTCAGTATGGTACTATAAATATGAGTTTAACTATTTGAGGTAGTTAGAAGTGTCAAAATGTGTTTTGGTCTATGTCATTAGACTCAGTTGATTATTTAGGATTTTATGGCTCAATAGCCAATTTTCATAATTTCGGATGAAACGTCTATTCGAAATTGTGAAATTATTTTTAGGGGCACTTTAGGGTTGAATTTCGGTAAATGATTTTCACTATAGGTTAATATGAATATTTAGAATTTTTCAGTAATAAGTTTATTACGCATTTCTTTTGGAGTGAATGGTAACCTCGATAAGCACACCCAGTACAGTGTTTTCAAAATCACAGTGTGGAATGTCCAAATTAGGTTAGAGTAAGTTTTATTTAGACACTTGGTAAGGTCTTAGCCACACATAGTGGATAATACCAGATACTTGGTACAAAGAGGAACCATTAGATAGATTTGTGAAGGAAATCAAGGTGTGAGAACATGCCACCTAAGCAAAACTTGGTTTCATCTAATCAACCAAATTGTGCCAGACCAAAGAGGGTTTCAATCCTAGCGAAACCCTAAATGGTTGGAATCCAATTGAAACGCCAAAAGCTTGGTTGAAACCGAAAGCCTAAACGGTTTCCCAAACCCTAAAGTTGGCCTCCAAACTCTTCTTAATCCGATTTCTAGCATTATTTTTAATCACTTGATTAAATCACTTTCACATGCTATTAATTAATCAAATCCTTACTATGACATCATTATCCAACCTTTTAAAGTTTGGAAATTTGATTAGGCCAAGAAAACTTGGATTTGGGCTTGATAGCATCTCTAACCCTAACCAAAACCCCTTTAAACTCCAAATTGAAGCCCACTTGGTTGAGGCCCACCAAGGCCCAAGAATTTTGTCACCTTGGCAAAATTTCTTGAAGAAGTTTCCTCCCCCACATTGCAAACCATCCACTGCCATTAGCTGTACCTAATAGTGCTTTGATGTGAAGGAGAAATCCACCCCATCAACCTCCATATCTCACAGCTGCTGCAGGCAGTCCTTGTCCCTCTCTATTCTCCACTTTATGTCACATAGCCACCTTCAATCAAGGGTCATTCAAGCCCATAACTTCCCTCTCAAAAGAGCTCTCTCAGGCATATTTCTAGATCCTTTTGCATGGAGATTTTTTACACCTTGTAGGTATTTTCGCATGATGGCTCATTCCTAAAAGTTGTTCATCTTTAGGTTTGATTTTTGTATATATCTTATTAGTCTCATTACATGCTCATTTGGTTGGTTAAAAGTATTTTTAACCATGGAAAAGTCATTCTGGGCTTGAAACTGGAGAGTATGTTATGTTTTGAAATTTTTGACCATGCTAATGGACAAATCCTGGTCCAAAAATTTAATGAAGTGTTGTTAGCATGTGTTTATGAATTTTCATTGAGGTTTTATTGCATGACTAAAGCTTTTGATGATAGATTTCCTTAGATATAGAAACTTGAAAACTGGAAGTGGAAAAACAGTTTTTGTTTTGAGAAAGTTTGAATATTTCATGGTTTAATCTTACTCCAAAGGCTTTGATATTTTTATGTGATGATCTTAAGCCTCTTATATACATGTTAGGATGTTATTTTGAAGATATTTAGTATTGGTTTTAAAGATATGATTTCTCAATGCAAGAGGATTTTAGTTAGGCCTAAGATTTGATGTTTTGGGTTAGATCCATGTTTTATTGAGTTCTAGCAATGTGATTTTAAATTTAATGGTTGGATCTTCTTTTGGACACATTTTTAAACCATGTGATATTTTAGTTTAAAGATCACATGTGTCTAACCCATAGATCAAGAGATTGATCAAAGTTAGTGGAGAGAAAAGTTTCTATTTTGGACTAACTTTAAAACCAAAATCTCCAAGTGTTATTTTGTGATTTTGGTGACTTTTGTTTGATGATTTAAAGCATGATTGATCTTAAGATGATGTTGTGAATATGTTAGAAGTAAGATTTGATTTTTTTTGGAATTCTTGGAGATGTTTTGAATATGATCAAACTTGTGATTCAAAGATTTGTTTTTAGTTAAACAGTTTGGATCTTTTTACTAAAACTTTTTGGGTTGATGATTAGTAAGTTCTTGTTGGATTTTTTAAGTATGTTTTTAAAATTGGGATAGGAAGATATTTATTGCAAAAATTTGGTTTGATCATGAGTTTTGAGATTAGAAGAAGTGCGACAAAAGTCAAGGGAAAAATCCTATGGATGTTTCGACCATAGTGAGTTAGGATGCGAAATCCTTAAGTTAGGGGTAAAATGGTCATTTTCTCACATGTAGAGGGTTAAATGGTAATTTTACTCTAAGTTAGCTTGTTTTCATGCTTCTAATTGTTAGTGATTTAATTTTTAATTTTTAGAATCACTATTTTCAGTTCCTCATGTTTTACGCTTTATTCTTGTAGAATCACTATTTCACTATGTATGTGTGATGGGTAAGGGAACTACAGTTTATGTTTGTATGTTGTTATATATGTCATGCTATGCCATGCCATGTCATCACATGTTTATCTATTACACAAATTATTCTGTCATGAAATACTTATCTATTACACAATATAATTTGTTTCATGTTACTATCTGTTGCAAGTATGTCACATTGCGTACATCATTTGTTACATATATGTCATGTCATGTAATATTCACTGTTACATGTTATGCCATGTTACAAAATATTATCTGTTATATGTTATGTCATATTACGATTGTCTGTTACATGTATGACATGTTATGAAATGTTATCTATTACATTTATGTCTCAAAATATTTCAGGTATGTCATCTTATGTTCACGTCATGTTATGCTACATCACAACTTCTGTCTTTTCGTATTCATGTCATCCCGTCTCGAGAACAGTCTTGTTAAGTTATTAATGTCAATCACGACCCTAAGTGCTAGGATGGGGTAATATTCTAGTGGAACTCCTTTGTTCACGCTGGAGTGTCTAAATAGGTGTAAAATTCCCTAGATTGGCGAAGTACAATCAACAGGTTGCAAATAGTGCCTAACTATCTGGTCACCAGAGCGTGTTAGGCACTAACGCCGATAGAGCCACACTTTATTTTACATGTGTCCACAGTAAGTGTGGCACAAACAATTCATGGGACCACAATAACTATGGAGCATGAAGCATGGAGCCACAACAACTATTGAGCATACACTACGTGAGACAGAGCGATTGTGACACGTAGAATATGTGGGGTCATAACAACTGTGGAATACGTATTAACGCACTCATAGCTGGTATAGATACCTGTGTTGTGATGTGGTAATCGAAAAGGACACATGGCTCAAGAGGACCTGTGTAACACCCATATGGTCACTTTATTAATTAATTCTATTGGATAAGATTATGCAATCATGGTAACCCCATGAGATAAGATACGCAATCATGATAACCCTATGAGAGAAGATTACGCAATCATGGTAACCCCATGAGATAAGACTACAAGTTCATGTTTATGTCATGTTATGTTCAGGTTCATGTTATGTTCAAGTTCACATTCATGTTATGTATGTTCACATTCATGCTATGTTTCAAGTTCACGTTCATGTCAGGATATGTTCAAGTTCACATTCATGTTATGTCATGTTCATGTTCACATTATGTTTCAAGTTCACATTTATGTTATGTTATGCTCAGGTTCATGTTATGTTCAAGTTCATGTTTAAATTATGTATGTTGACGTTCATGCTATGTTTCAAGTCCATGTTATATTTCAAGTTCACATTCAAGCTATGTTGCTAATCCATGTTATGTTTTAAGTTCACATACATGTCATGTCACGTTAAGCTAAGTTTCAGTTCAATTCAAGTTATGTCATTTATGCCATGTTATACGTCAAGTTATGTTATGCTTACTTACGACTTTGATTATGCATTTATGCTTTTACTTCCATGCATGCATCATTAACCTATGTGGAAGTTTCATGTTAACTTGCTGAGATTTGTAATCAAATCTCATCGTGGTAATCCCAACTACCATTCCCCCCAAATGGTAGGCGATGTGTCGAGGTCAAAGTAGGGAGCAGACACTGGCAGACTAGAGGAGGTAGACCAGACGCCCTAGACGCAACATGGAGCGTGCAGCCTCCATAGTTAGGTATTTGGATAGCATTTCATCATCGTTAGTTGAGTTACAAGAGTTACTCAACAAACTAGCCAAATAGTGTGAATATTGCATAGTGTTGCTAAAAAAAAATTATCTACTGTGAATATTGCATAATGCTAGATGCATGTTAGAAACATTGCAACTTATATGTCATAAACGAGGGCAAGTAACCTTGTGTTGTACGTCCCGATGCTTCGAATGTCCGTCCGATCCCAAGTTGAATTTGTGGGCATCACATCAACTTCTTCATTCCATCTAACTCAATGCATTAAAACCTCAAGATAGAAATGATGATGAACACGAGATAGTGTGACTAATCATTGCATGGTATCTATTGGTAACCATATACTCCAAACATGCATGCTTGGCGTTTCTATCTCAATATTGACAAAGACCAAATTTTACTCATGCATGCACCAAGATGTGGAGGGAAATTACTTACCAAGCATTGGGACCCTCTTGTAAGCACTTGGCTAGAACTCCTCCTTAATCTCTTTTGAAACTCTCTCTAGATTTTACTAATCTCTCTTGCAATGGTGTGAGGTGAAGTGAGGTATAAAGGGCTATATTTATGGGGCTCTTAAAGGGTGACCAATCACTCAAAGGATGCCTCCTACCATGGTTTACCCAGTTGCTCTCTAGTGCTTCTACCATAGTGATTTCGACTAGGTTAACTAGAAACTTCCTCATGGGTTTTCTTCAATTCAACTAGGGAATCTTAGAAGCTATGATTCTGATCTAGTGGGGCATGGAATGCAAGCAAAATTTTTAGAAAACTATTCATAGTTTGGTTGGGTGGTAATCAGTTACCACCATGTTTCATCAAAATTGTGACTCTTTATGGTGTATTTCTCCAACTAGATTTATCTTTTAAGGTTATATGGATGAAGAACCAATTTTCTCTATAGGATTAAGAGAGATGCTAATATGGCCGAATGAGGTAGTTTGGTGGTTTTTGGTCTTTGCTTCTTGACTCTTTGACTTCATGGGGCCAAATGACATCTTGGCATTAGGAGTTTCCTATTACTTGCTTGGGGACAATGTTTACAGCTTGGGGAAAAGTTTTCATTAACCATTGGGTATGTGTGTTGGTCTGAGTAAGGCTTATTGTGGGCATGTCACATGGGTGAGTCCTTCATTTGTGTCACCCTATTGTCTTTTACATATTTCAAATTCATAGATAATTCAAATGGTAGAGCTAAGTTAGTGGCACATATTTCTAATAAATTTGGACAAAGAACATAGATGTAGGAATTTGGACGCAATCGGATGTTTGGGTCATAGTGTTTTCGGCATGGCTTGCTTCATGTGACTATGATTTAGTCTAATTAATAACATGTTACTTAACTAATTATGTAATCCAATTGTAATAAGTCTAGATTAAATTTTTTAAGAATTTTCCTAGAATGTCTTAGTGGCCGATTGCGTCCTAGTATAATTGATTTTTAGTCTTGTCTTACAAATTGTCAGATTTTTGGTCTCTTGGAATCTTGTAAGAGTAATACTTTGTGACAAAGTAGTCTCTTTGGTGACTTCTAGGAAATTTCCTAAGGTGAGAGGTGTGGAGCAAGTTTCCTAAACTTGGTCTCCAAGTTGGATAATCTCTTGGCCTTGAGCTTGGTGTATTTGGACTAGGCCTTTGGTTTGGGCTTAGTCTTGTTGGGCTTCAACCCACTTAGTTGGGCCAGGTTTCTGTCCTCCATTGGACCTTGGTCTTTTCAGTTTGGGCCTAGCTTGTGAGCTTCTATTTGGGCCTTTGGCCCATTTGGGTGTAGGCTCCATCTTTGGGCTTTGGGCCTAACCTTGGGCCTTGTCTCTTTGGTTTATTTTAAACTTCATCCTTAGTAGGTTGGGTCCTTTATTTCTTTATGTTCCTAGCTCATTTTTTCATAACTAAATTCTTTAAGGTAATTTGGGTATTATCCTTAAGTCCCTAAAGATAGGAATTGCTATTAATAAGATCCATTATCCATAGAGCCTTTTAAAATAACTTACTTTAAATTCCTCAGAAACCTAAATTCACAAAATCCTAAAATGTTAACACCCCCCAAAATTCCAACTAAAACTCTGACTAAAGTATTAAACCATAACTTATTTACTATTGAAAAACAAACTATCAGATTTAATACTGCATAACATAATTATACCGAAACTTCTTTTTTAAGTTATACATAAAGACTATTTAACAAACTAGGTCATGATAAAATTACAACGTTATCACTTACGTTTAAAAGAACCTTTACTAAAAATAAATTTAACTTACCAAAAATCATTTTTGTAAACATGGAAAACTTAGAGTTTACAAATACATATTAAAGGTTTAAACAATAACGAAACTTGTAACTCGTAGGTAATAATGAATTTTTTTTTTCATTAGACCGACTATGCAATGGCTTTTGAATATATATATATAAACATATATATATATATACAACTATTTAAAATCAATAACATGACAAGAAAAATAGAGAGAAGGAGTGCAGCGGCTAGAGCTTACGAACAAACCATGTGTATGCGTGGAGGGGCAAGGCGCGGCGGGCTGGAGCAGCTACGGTGGCGTGACTAGAGTGCAACGGAGGTGTACTGCAGCGGGGCTACCTGTGCTGGACGGCAAGAGTGAGAGAGAGACACACGGTGAGAGAAATGAGGGAGAGACCGAAAGGGAAGAACCACCAACCAGAAATGGCGTGAGCTTACCGGGGTACTTGAGGCGGTGTGCGGAGGACTGGAGTGATGGGAAGTCCTCGCCGGCAATTTCTGTGGGGGTCACAACGTGATGGAGCTCTTGGTGGATGATGATTTCAGCAGCTCAAGGTGGCTGAGCAAAGCTCTATTTTTTGTAAACTAAAACAAAGGAGTCTGAGGCTTGCAATAGAGGCTACGACGGTGCTAGGCAGTAGCTTCATGTGGCTGAGCACAATGGTGAGATCTGGCCAAAGATTCACAGTGGAGAGTGATGGCGGAATGGCTTGGTTAGCTGATGCGTGAAGAGAAATAGAGGAAATAAATCTAGGGTTGAGAAAGCTTAACATATATATGAACTATAAATAGAAAACAGATAAAACCTAGAGAGGAGGAACGGATGGATGTGAATGAAAAAGGAAAGATGGCGTGAACCCTTGCAACATAAATTCTGGAAGCATTTTCCACGAGCTTGGGCCTGGCAGCAGGCAGGGTCTCACATCTTTTGTAATGCCCCGTACCTGGAAGGGTCGGACAATTACTACCTGTCACTTACAAACTTGTCTCTCCAAGCACCTAAAACTCCAAGTTCTTCATAAATAGCACACAATCTCATATTTCCCAAATAACCATAATACAAACTCCATAAATTATCATTGCAAAATAAAATAAACCAAAGGGGTCCACAATTTTCTAATAATCTCAACGAAATAAAACGATACATCTTTAAATGTCAATAGGTCCAAACAACTCAAAGTACTTCAAATACTCAAGTTATAACCTTCTACTAACAATAGGACTCGACCTTCAATCCATATTTCACCATGCTCCAATTTCTAATCCTGACCCCCAACTGGGTAATCAATGTCATCTGAAAATATATGAAGATAAAAGGTGAGTTATCCATAACTCAATAAGTAGAGAACATATACTAGTATGTAAACATAAGCCATTTTTAGAAAGTTTGGTATACAGAAATAAAACATTTGATTTTCATATGCACTTCTCGAAACGTGTTATCAGAAAAATCAGAACGACTTTTCAATCTTTTCATATTCATAAACCATTTTCATATTAAAAAAAAAACCGCTTTGGCATAACATAACTACACATCTTCATCTTATTATGTCATATCGTATCATATAATTTCATATGTCATATTTAACCCCCGTGGTAGGGTTGTGCTATCCCTGATGGCCAAACCAGACAGTATCATGTTGTGAAATGTCTCCTTTTCAATCTTGGAACCTCGAGTGTGCACACAGGAAAGAACACATAAAAGACCATTTTGTTCCAAAATGAGTGCACTCATATCATATCATATTATGTTGGTACCAACCATATCACGTGAACCAGTATCATCATATCAGAACCATATCCAGAATCAGAATCGAAACAGATAAGTATGCCAAAAGTTTTTCATATCCATAACATTTCAAACCACGTACATAACAAAATCATATCATTTCCATTTGATAAAAAATAGATCTAAATCATTTCATATCACATATAGAAAAATTCACAGATATCATATTCGTTCTTTTGCACATTTCAGAAACATGTCAAATATTGCTCATGTCTACACTATTCATGTCAAAAGCATTTTTTTTTCTCTTTCATACATATCTCATGAGTGAATGCAAAACATATACTGAGGTTATTTTTCCCCTTTTCTTTTTAAAACAAAATGCACATTTTTATAAACCAACCTCAGTTCATTTCTTTTTATGCAAATCTAGCATAAGAATCCCGCTTACCTGGACTTCTTAGATTTTCGAAAACTTCCTCAACAATGCTGAGCAAAATTAGTCGTCACCTGTAAGATAATCACGTAAATTTCCATAAATCTTTGATCCATCTCGTATTTCAATATCCAAGCCTAAACTTCAAAAATAACCTATTTTTAATTCTTCAAAACCCAAAATTTTCATTATTCTTAAAATACCAACATCACTGTCTAAACTCATCAATGTCCAACTTAGTAACTCCGACTAAAACATTAAATTCTAACCTATTTACGATTGAGATCTTACTATAATTTATAATACTAAATAACATAACATAACAATATCAAAATCATTACAAGTAGAAAGTCATACTTTTGTTTAAATAATAATAATAATAAAATATTCCGTTAAAAGGATTTAAAAACAAAAAAAGATTTTGCACTTACTGATCATCCCAAAAAACATTTATCAGTATTTATTTAATAACCATTCCGATAAAAATATCAGTCTCTTGAAAATACCAACTTAACAAAATAAACCCACATGTGCTTAAGTCTAAACATAAGAATTACATGCAGCCCACGTTTCAATTGCAAAAATACAAACTTTAGTTGATGTTTTGAACAAAAAGGGCAAAAGGGTAATTACCCCTTTCATCTACTAGTTACATAGATACACACAATTCTCTTTTTAAGTAACTATTATCAACAACAATAACTAACAACCAAAAGAGGCATAACATGAGTGACGACAGGGACATACCAATGAAAAGGAATCGAGGCAGCGGCACCGTGGGAGCGTGACAGACGTTGGACAGAGGTGGTGGTGACTCTCCAACGGTGTCGCACACGGGGAAAGAGAGAGTGAGGGAGAGCAATGGAAATGAGGGAGAGGGAGCTAATGTGACAGAAAAAAATGGAGGAAGGACAGTCGAAGGAGGGAGATACAGCGAGGGAGGTTGGTGGTTTACCGAGAGGCTGAGGTGGTGTGCAGCAGGCTAGGGGGTGACAGGACGACGGCAGGCGCTGTGGGTGGGTAGGTTGAAGGCTCATGTGGAGGAGAAACACTCCTATGTTTCTTGGTACGGGAACAGAGCTTTCCGTGAGGTGGGGGGCACTTGATTTGGCGTGGATGCACAGCAGCTAAGGGTGTTATGGTGCACTCCGTTAGTCGCAGGTGAGCCGTAGCAGGTGGTACCGAGGGGTTTGGGTGGCTGCAAGTGAGGCTCTCCTTTGTTGATGGAGCTTGTGGTTGACAGCAAGGTCCTTTGCTAGTGCAGTGAAGTGGAGTTCCCGTTTGACCCTATGAAGAGGAGGATGAGCGGCACATAAACTAGCGTTGAGGATGTTAAACACACTTATATATATAAGATATAAATAGTAAAGAGGAAAACCTAGAGGAAGAGGATGGAAAGGGCATGCATGAAAATGGCAAATGAGCGCGAAACCATGCAACGTGTTTTGGAAACACTTCCACGGGCCTGTGCTTGATAGCAGGCTGGGTCTTACATCCTCACACCTTACAAAAATTCCGTCCCCGAAATTTGTTATAAATTATCAAAACTCCCATCAAAGAGTCGTGGGTACTTATCTCGCATTTCTTCCTCCAACTCCCGAGAAGCTTCATTAGTAGCATGATTCTTCCACAACACTTTAACCAAAGGGATAGCTCGAGTTCATAACACTTGTTCTTTCTCTTCCAAAAACCGAACTAGTTCCTCCGCATAAGTCATATCTTCCTAAATATGAAGTGGTTCATAGTCAATAATGTGCGTTAGGTCGGGAATATATTTCCTCAACATGGAAATATGAAATACATTATGCACTCCCACAAGTGCCGGTGGAAGTGCTACTCTATAAGCCACCGGTCCAATCCGGTCAAGAATTTCAAATGGCCCAATATATCTTTGGCTCAACTTGCCCTTCTTTCCAAATCTCATAACTCCTTCCATCAGTGATATTCTCAAGAATACTTTTATCTCCAACCTCAAACTCTAACTGGCGGTGATGTTTATCTGCATAACTCTTTTGTCAGCTTTGAGCTACTTTCATTCTAGCCCAAATGATATCTATCTTCTCCGCAGTCTACTGGATAATCTATGACCCCAAAAGTTTCCTTTCCCCTACTTCATCCCAATACAATGGAGATCTACACCTTCTGCCATACAAAACCTCATAGGGTGCCATTTCAATGCTAACCTAGAAACTATTATTATAAGCAAACTCGACCAATGATAAATGTCGCATCTAAGTTCCCTTAAAATCCAACACACACGCCCTCAACATGTCTTCCAAGATCTAAATAGTTCTTCCAAACTGTCTATCTGTTTGAGGGTGAAATGCAGTATTAAAGCTTAACTTAGTACCCATTGCCTCCTGTAGGCTTCACTAGAACTTGTAAGAGATTCGAGGGTCTCTATCTAACACAATGGATACCGGTACCCAATGCAACCTCACTATCTCCCGCACATACAACTCAGCTAGTTTCTCCAGTTTATAGAAACTTTAATGGGCACAAAACGAGTAGTTTTTGTTAAGCAATCCACGATCACCTATATAGCATCTTGTCTGCTCAATGTCCTCGATAGGCCTGTCACAAAGTCTAAGGAGATATGCACCCACTTCCACTCTGGGATCTGGAGTGGTTGTAATAATCCTGCTGGTCTCTGATGCTCTGCCTTCACCTGTTGGCAAGTTAGGCATTGTTCCACAAATTTAGAAATTTCTCTTGTCATACCATTCCACCAAAAAGACTCTCTCAAGTCCCGATACATCTTGGAACTTCCCAGGTGAATTGTGTATAAGGAACGGTGTGCTCCTTCAAGAATTACCCTTTTCAGTTCTGCATTAGTTGGCACACATAATCTACCTCTAAACCTTAGAACTTCATCCTTGGAAATGCTAAAGTCAAACTTGTCCCCATTCCCAACTTCTTCCACTAGCTTTACCAACCCTAAATCCACCTTCTGAGCAGTTTTGATTCTATCTATCAAGGTTGGTTGAACTATCAAACTGGCCATGAAAGTACCCGTATCGCCAGTAATGACCTCAATACCAACTCTTTCTAGGTCCATTAACAACCTATGTTGAGTGGTAAGTGCGGCAACTGCTAGTCTCATAGACTACCTACTTAAGTCGTCGGCTACAACATTAGCTTTGCCTGGGCGATAATTGATGGTGCAATCATAATCCTTGATCAATTTGAGTCATCTCCTCTGCCTCATATTTAATTCCTTTTGGGTGAAGAAATATTTCAAACTCTTGTGATCTGTATAAATCTCGCACTTTTCCCCATACATATAGTGTCTCCAAATCTTAAGTGTAAAGATGACTGCCTCAAGTTCCAGATCATGCGTGGGATAATTCTGCTCATACGCTTTCAATTGAAGTGAGGTGTATGCTATAACTTTCCCATGTTGCATCAGTACGCACCCCAATCCAAGCCTTGATGCATCGCTATAAACTACAAATCCACCTCTATAAGTGGGGACTATTAACACCGGAGCTGTCACTATTCTTCGTTTCAACTCTTGGAAGCTTTCTTCACACTTTGTTGTCCATTCAAACTTGTTATTTTTCCTGGTGAGTCTTGTGAGAGGAACCGCTATCCTGGAGAAACCATCAATGAATCGACGGTAATAACCTGCCAATCCAAAGAAACTTCTAACCTCATGAATATTCTTTGGTGTCGGCCAATTAACCACTGTTTCCACTCATCCTGGGTCCACTGAAATGCCATCTTTTGAAACTACATGCCCCAGAAATGTGATTGAATCAAGCCAAAATTCACACTTCTTCAATTTAGCAAACAACTTTTTATCTTTGAGTGTCCCAAGTACCCGTTTCAAATGTTCCTCATGCTCATTCTTGCTTTTGGAGTACACCAATATATCATCAATAAAAACAACTACAAACTTATCCAAAAATTCATGGAACATCCTGTTCATCAAATTCATGAATACTACTGGGGCGTTATTCAGGCCAAAAGGCATGACCAAAAACTCATAATGGCCATAACGGGTCCTGAAGGTCGTCTTAGCTACGTCTTCTGCCCTTATCTTCAATTGGGGGTATAAATACCACTTCCTTTTTAAAACAATCTATGCTGGCATGGTAGCAAGCCAACCAATCCATACCCAAAATCACATCAAATCCAGTCATGTTAAACACTACCAAATATGCTGGCATCAATCTACCCTCAATTGATAAAGGACACCCTGGTAGAATCTCGTCACAGACTACCGAATTTTGTGTTGGGGTCGCGACCACTAACTTGGACGTTAACTTTTCAGTTTCTAAGGTGCAAAATTGAGCATAAGTCATGGAAACAATTGAATGAGTCGCTCCCGAATCAAATAACACAGTGGCATTATTAGAAAACAGAGAAAGAGTACCTGTGGTCACAATCAACATCATTCATGAACTAAAATTTCCAGGTCTTAACCTCAACCCACAAACTAAAATCTTAAAACATAACAAAGAAGTCATACCCGTGATCACATCATTCCTATCCCCCACCTCTCCAGGTGTCAAAGCAAAAACCCACGTTGGCGCCTTTGTACGCTAGAAGTTGCCCCGCGTTTCCCTTCTGCCCTAGGTGGTGGTGGCTTGTTGTTATCCAATTGCAAAGGGCAGTCCCTGAGATAATGACCTGATTTGCCACAACAGTACCACAGTTCCATTTCCTTCCTGCATACTTCGGCATGTACTCAGTCGCAAGTTCTACATTGATATGCTTGTTGGGTGCCTTGGACCAACCTCTTACCCGAGCTACTACCTTCATTCCTCTTTTTCCACGTTCCTTGGTCAATGCTAGAATGATGCCCCGATGAAATAGTCCTCTTGTAACACCCGAGCCCAGTCAAGCTGCTTTACAAAAATTTTGGGGTTTATAATTATGAAAAATCATTTAGGATTACGAGTAAAATTTTTTGAAAGAGAATTTGGGCCTAAGATATTTTTGGCGGAATAACATATTTTCCAATAGAATTGATAATTAGATTTAAAATCTTCTAATGGACCAAGTGGATGTTCTCCCGAAAAATTTATGGGATAAAAGCATTGTTTTTAGTTGAATCGAGGCCCAAAACTTAAGGTAAAAGCCATGCAATAATCTCATACATGGGCCAAGTTGTATTTTTTTTTTTTTTTTTTTAACTTAAATGCCCAGCCCTGCCCAGCCCTTGGAAGCGTTGTCCAATTTCATGTCGCATGGCTTCAAGCCGTTTCCATTTTTTTTCATGCACGTCCCTCCCTTCCTCTTCTTTAGGTTTTATTTGTTTCCTCTTATAGCTCTTATATATGTTAAGCATCCTCAACCCTAGATTTGTGTCCCTCGTCCTCCTCTTCTCAGATGATCAAACTGAGACCTCCACTCCAGCCGCCTCACCACCTTCAAGTAGCCACACCCAGCCACTGTAACTCCACGCAAGGAAGTTCCAGCTCTTCCTCTCCCCGTCGTCGCTAGCCTTGTCCAACCCTTGTATAACCGCAAGCCTCGGTGGTGTCCAACAGACCTCCCACCCCCACAGCCAAGCCAACGAGTTGTTACTCCCCCGAACCCAGTCCATGAGGAACCTCAGCTACACGGAGCCGCCACCCAACTCTTGCGTAGCCTATGTTGCAAGCCATGGAAATCCTCTATTTTAGACAATCGAAAGTGAGCCACGCCTGCAGCCACCCCAACTCCTCGGTGCCACCTGCCATAGGTCACCCATGCCCAACATTGCACCAAAACACCTCTGCTTAGCCGTTTCTCCACCACACAAAACCGAGAACCACCCCCACCTCACGGAGAAGCCTCTGCTTCCTGCACCAAAACAAGAGCATTTATTGAACTCCACCGTAAGCCACTGCAAAACCAGCACCTTTTTGCACTGAGAAACACCATAAAAACAACAGAAACCGCCGGTCGTGACTTCCCCTTCACCCTGTGCAGATCGGTGAGCCCAGACCCTCCATCCTATTCGTTCCCTCTAGGTTTCTCTCTCTCTCTCATCTCGCACTCTCCGTGCTCTCTCTACCTCTCTCGCTTTCGCCGCCCAGCGTAGGTGGCCTCGCCACTGCATGCCCTCCTCGGCACCCAGCAGCACCGCCATAGTTCCTGCAGCCCAACTATTGTGCCTTGCCCCTCCACGTATAGCTCGATACCGTTATACCCTTTGATCATGTTTTCAAACGAAGTATTACAAAAGCTTTTGCAAAATCGATCTAATAAATAAAAATTTCCTTGTTACCTTTGAATTACAAGTTACATTATTGTGTTTTAAACTTTGATATGTATTTGTAAACTCTAAATCTTCCATGTTTACATAAATGATCTTGGTAAGTTAGATTTGTTTTAAGTAAAGCCTCTTTCAAAAGTAAGTGATAATGTTGTAATTTTATTACGATATAGTTTGTTAAATAATTTTGATGTATAACTTAAAAAGAAATTTTGGCATAATTATGTTATGTAGTATTAAATCCGATAGTTTGATTAATTTCTGAGGAATTAAAATAAGTTATTTTAGAATCTTAGGCTTAAATATTGAAATACGTGTTCGATTGAAAATTTATGAAAATTATGTGATTATGTTATAGGTGAAGATTAATATTTGTTCGACATTTTGAGAAAATTTTCAAAAAGCTAAGAAGTCCAGGTAAGCGGGGTTCCTATGCTAGCCTTTGCATAAAAATAAAATAGACTGAGATCAATTTTGAAAATGTGCATATCTTGTATGAAAGGAAATTTTGAAAACGTCCTCAGTTATTTGTTTTGCATTACTCATGAAATTCTGCATAAGAATGAAGTAATTTCTGTCATGACTAGTGTAGACATGACCTTATTTTGACATTTTGCTTCCGAACCGTGCAAAAGAGAGCGAATATGAAATTTTGTGCATAAATTATATTTTTGTGATATGATTCTATTATGTTCCAAAACTGTTCTGTACTCTAATATGATAAGATGTGATTTCTGAAACCTCTGGCATGACATTATGTTTCTGCTCTGACCTTACCACAGGTGTAAAACTGTGGCCTCTGTTTGGGTTGGTACCAACTTTTATGTTTCTGGTGCACCCACTTTGGAAACAAAGTGGTTTTCTGCGTGGTCTTTCCTATGTGCACACTCGTGGCTCCAAGAATGATAAGGGGAAGATTCACATTCTATTTCTATTCGGTTGGCCGTCGGGGTTTGCACAACCTTACCACGAGAGTTAAACATGGAATTCTGTTCTGATATGATGTTTCAGTTATGCTGTGCTAAGGAAATTTTGAATAAGAATACTATGAACTTTCGCCCTAATATTTTTGATAACATGTTCTAACTCTACATTCTGAAAATGAAATGTGTTTTGTTCTGCATTCCGAAATCAGTAAATGCTTATGTTTGCATACTAGTATATGTTCTTTGCTTATTGAGCTGTTGATAACTCACCCCCCTCTTATCTCCAATATTTTCAGATGATTTTTTTAGATTTTTCAGTTGAGGATCAGGACTATGAAGAATTGGGTGAGATGACTTAAAAATAGTGGATTAAGAATAGAAAGTTTTCGATTAGTATTGGTGATTTCTTATAATTATATTGTTGAAATGTGAGTTTAAGTGACATGTGGAGAAGTTGGTAATTTTTGGGGTTACTGTATTGAGGATTTTATATACGAGTAGGTGTGGTTAATTAAATTTGAAGTGTTTACATTTAAAGCTTTTGGAAGAGTATTAACAATGTTGGAGTTGATTATCTGGTAATATGAGCTAACTCTCCGGACCCTCAAGGACAGGGCGTTACACCTCTTCCTCTAATTGTGCAATGCAGCGCTCCTTTGAAGGCTTCGTTAAAAAAATTGTGGCCTTATCTACCAACTTTGAGAAATTCCGAATCTAGAAGCCCACTGCTCGTTCATAAAGTTTTTCATTCAGCCCTTCTTCGAATTTACGCGCCTTCTTATCTTCCTCAGGAATCAGATATGCAACAAAACGGGATAATTCAATGAATCTAGATGCATACTGGTGCACCATCATGGTTCCCTGCACCAAAGTGGCAAATTCCATTACCTTATCCTCTTGGGTTGAGCTTGGAAAAAAGCGCTCAAGAAAAATCTACTTAAAATGTGACTATTTCTGTCCCCCCTACTTCTCAGATTGTTCTTTCTGAGATCCATCATCTTTTTGCCTTCCACCATCTTTTTGCCTCGCCATTTCCTACTCGTTTATGTATTTGTCTTTTGCAATATATTTTGGGATAACTCTATAACTTTTTAAAGGTCATTTATTTTGAATATTTGCATTTAAATTTTTTGTACTTAGTTGATTTATTTATATTAACCGCTGCGACTTTTGTTGTGCACTGTTGCATGTTGCACACACTTGAGCACTTATCGTTGGGATGTGTGACCCGTGTTGTCATCATCCCGAGGTCACGATTCCCGCGTTTCTGTACGTGGGAGTCGGGGCGTCACAAGCCCTAATGGACATGATCTCCCTAATATTTACAAAGATTGCCATCAAGCCCTTTTGTGATGTGATTTTCGGTAAAGCATTGAAGAATTCTTTTAAATGATTTTACATTATTGCCCTTAATAGGTAAGGCTTGGTAGAATACTTAATTGACTTGGGCTAGGCTTGACTTTTAAAATTGAACATGTTTTTTAAGTTGGGCTTGATGTTAAATAGACTTATGATTTGAGTTGGAGTTATTTTACGTGGAGATGTATTTTACATGGGCTTAGTTTTAGTTGACTAAATATGTTAGCCATACATTTTATTTTATACATATAATTTAGAGTTTAATGTATTAGTCGAAGAAGTTAAGTGGATATCAATGAATTGGGAAGTGATGATATTTTAGGATTACGAGAATTTTAGATTCTTAAGAAAAATAGGTTATTTTCATATTTCAGTCTTAAAATCAGAATACGTGTTTAATTTGAGATTTAAGAATGTTATGTGTCTATTTATAGGTGACCATTGATATTCGTTTAACACTATCCGAAAAAAATTTAGAGAAAATAAAATGTAACACCCCATATTTTAGTGTATTTTTTAATTGAAGGGTTATTTTATTAATTTAAATATTGGTTCTCTTGTTTTAAGTTTAACGGATTTTTCGTTGGTTTATTTTTATGATTTTTAATTTGTGAAAAATTATTTTTATACTTTTTTAATATTAATTATTGTTATTCATTTAAATTGCCCTTTATTTTAAATTAGTTTATTGTTGGGTTTATTATTTTCATTTTTATTTGATCACTACATTAAATTATTTCATTTAACTTTCTATTTTGAAATCTTTTTTGTTGGATCATTTGTGTGACCCAAGATGTGAGGATTGAACCTCATTTATTTTCCTCATTTTTTCTTTTTCCTTTTTTCTTTTCATCTTTTTCTTTTTTTTCTTCTTTTCTTTTTCTCCTCTCTCTCTCTTGTCGTCCGTTGCGTTGTCCTCCACCCAGTGCTGCCTTGCGCCATCCTGGTAGTCATCACCCCTCCCAATCTCTTCCCTTATAGCCGGCGACCACCCCCCTCCGGTTTCCAGCCCATGTCGTGCCGTCGTGAACCCCCACGCACGACATCAAGTTGTGGCACCTCTTGTGTTCGTGCATCGCTGTCGTGCTGTCATTGGCCACCATTTCTTCACCACATCACCGGCTAACCCCCAGCTACTTAACCCACCCATCCTCAGCTCCAATCCGCCACCGGTGAAGTCCATCTAACTCCATTTCCGTTTTGGGCTTTTTAAACTTCAATCACCCTCTACGCCGCCACCCACGGCCAACCACCACCACCATTAGCTTCACTAACACCCCTAAGCCATTCCCTAGTAATCTCAAGTTTTCGTTCGTCCCCATTCAAAAACTAGTATTTTGAGACCCATGACCATAGCGCATTTTGTATTGTTACGTTGTTATACCGCCACTTCTAGCACCTCCTTGACCCTTCAAAAATTATATTATAGGGTTGTAAGTATTTTTCCAAATAAATTTCATAATTTAAATGTATTTTTGAACTAACCCATTTTTATTGTGATCTGGTTGGTTGTGCCGATTGAGTTTGAGGAGTAAGCGGGTCGAATGGATTGGAGAATGAAGTTGTTCTGAGTTGTGATTTGTTGGATGTTGGATATTGTGTTGTACATTGCATATTTGCACACATGTTCATGTGTATTTTATAAAAACTGGGTTTTCATGTGAGAAATAGATTTTGGATGCGTGTGTATCACGACCCCAAGCCAAGATGGGGCATTATCTTGGTGAAGCTCCTCTGGTCACTCGGGAGCAGAATATACTGAGTGACGTCTCCTAGGTGGTCACTGGGCGACAACGGGATTAGACAGGATGGTAACGCTCTGCTGGCAAACTTCGTGGCCCCTCTGCTGGCAGGGGTTAGAAGATGCTTGGCCATGAACGCGCGGGTGCGGAACTGAGCATCGCTCATTACGAAGTCACTTACACAGTCGTTACCAGTGCTGTGACGAAGGGAGTCAGGGTGTGCAGATGATCCTTAGGGGAGATCATGGTGCATACGGTTAAAACGGATTATTTGTTTTGGACCATTTTCTGAGAAAATGGTAGATTATTGATTTGGGCCATTTTCTGGGAAAATATTTTTATGGAAATATTTTGGGCCAAAGGGGATTTTGGCGTGTGTTAGAAAATATTCATTTTCAGGGAAAATGAAATTTTGGGGCTAATCCGTATTTCATCATATGCATGCATAATTGTTGGTTGTATTAATGCATTTTTATTCTCGAGGGTTGTTTGGATTATACTTGCTTGCGGTACCGTTTTATGGTAACGCAGATTTTGATGCAGATGATGCTAAGGGTGAGCTTGAGAATTCGACTCACTTGTTCATGTATTTGGCCTTGTATTATATTTTTTCGGGATAACTGTATAACTCTTTTTAAATGTTTTATTTATGCAAATTTGTATTAAAAATTTTGGTACTTAGTTGACTTACTTAAATTATCTGCTACGTTGTTTATTGTACACTGTTGTATGTACACACACTTGGCACAATCGTTGGGATGCATGATCGTGTTGTCATCATCCGGGCGTCTTGATTCCTGAGTTTCCATACATGGGGGTCGGGGGCGCCATAGGTGGTATCAGAGCGGTTCGACTCTGGGTAAAACCACATGTCCCTTAGGTGAGCTAGCAGAAATATTAATTTTAAAATTGTAAATTGAAGCGGCAAATTGGTGGCATACTAAGCAGCAAATCCTAGAGATGGAGTTGGGATCTTTTGCAGCAGTGTCTTGGCAGAGTTTCAAGAAAAAGTTTGAGGACCGTTTCTTCCTTGTTTCTATGAGACAGCATAAGGCATGAGAATTCAATAACTTGGTCCAAGGAGATATGACTGTTAAGCAATCTGCCAGAAAATTTATGGAGCTCGAGCTGTTCGTTACCCACCTCATTGCCACTGAGGAGTTGCGTGCCAAGCATTTTCAGGAGGGTCTGCAACATGAGATACGCATACAAGTAGCTTGTCACTAGATTTTAGATTTTTAGAGGTTGGTGGATTTGGCCACTATTGCGGAAAGTGAAAATAGTTTTGCGGTAGGCTCCTCTCACGGGTCAGAAGAGGCGGAGTTTTGTTGGTGAGGGGAGTAGTTTTGGGTCGCCACACAAGTTTGTGCAGAGGACTATGGCCCGATCGTAGGCAGCCTCCGGTGTTCGTGCAGGAAGCCAAGGTCCAGTATGTAATAGGTGTAATAGAGCCCACGAGGTCAACTGTGGTCAGAGGGGGATCCAGTGTTTTAAATGTAGCCAGCTCGGACACATTGCTCGTGAGTGTCCTAACCAAGCTCAAGGAGGTTGACGTGGTGGGAGAAACAACCAGAGATAGTTGGTGCAAGCTCGGGTCTATGCTGTGACTCCCGGAGATGTGGATTACGAGGCTCCAGAGACTCACGATGCCTGGGTGATTACTGGTATGCATTTAGTTTAATCTTTGGATTTGATGTTTGGCGTGGGTTGATTTTTTTGAATTTCACTGGTGTATGTGTTTGCCTCAGGTAAAGTTCTTCTGTATATGTAATGCCCCGTCCCCGAGAGTCCGAAGAGTTAACTCAATTCACCTAAAAATCATTTCCAAATAATACTTTTAAAATAAACCAGAATCTCCATAACTTATTAACCTATTTGTTCAATACAAATATCCATGTTCCTACATAAGGGCACATCAGTGATGTATCATTAATAAACATAAACTTTCCCACAAGGACTAGGAATATCCATTACTCAAAATACCAAAGCCACATACAATATTAATACTACCAAAAGACTTTCCAGCAGTCATTGTACGCTAAGGCACTTAGTCTTCTATGATCAACAAACTTGTAAGTACTCCCTATTCTTGATTTCCAATTGTTGCATAAAAAATTATTTGAAAGATATTATGGAGATAGGGGTGAGTTATCGACAACTCAGTAAGTAGAGAACATATACTAGTATGCAAACATAAGCATTTACATATTTCAGAATGTAGAACAAAACACTTTTTATTTTCAGAATGCAGAGTCAGAACATGTTATCAAAAATATCAGAGCGAAAGTGCACAATATTCTTATTCAAAATTCCCTTGGCACAGCATAACTGAAACATCATATCAGAACATCATTCCATATTTAACCCCCGTGGTAGGGTTGTGCAAACCCCGGCGGCCAACCGAGCAGAAACAGAATGTGAATCATCCCCTTATCATTCTCGGAGCCCCGAGTGTGCACATAGGAATGACCACGCAAAAAACCACTTTTTTTCCAAAGTGGGTGTACCAGAAACAGAAAAGTTGGTACCAACCCAAACAGAGGCCACAGTTTTACACCCGTGGTAAGGTCAAAACAGAAACAGAATGTCATGCCAGAGGTTTCAGAAATCACACCTTATCATATCAGAGTACAAAACATTTTCAGAACAGAACATAATCAGTTCACAAAATATAATTTATGCACAAAATTTCATATTCGCTCTCTTTTACACAGTTCATAAATAAAAAGTCAAAATAAACTCATGTCTACACCAGTCATGATAGAAAGTACTTTATTCTTAAACAGAATTTCATGAGTCATGCAGGACAAATAACCGAGGTCATTTTAGATTTCTTTTCATAACAAAACATGCATATTTTCCCACAAATCAACCTCAAGACCATTTTATTTATTTTTATGCAAAGTCTAGTATAGGAATCCCGCTTACCTGGACTCCTTAGTCTTTCAAAAAATTTCTTCAACAAAGCTGAACAAATATTAATCGTCACCTATAAAAATCGCGTAATTCCTGTAAATTTTCAATCAATCACGTATTTCGATATTCAAACCTAAATTGCTGAAGGAACCTATTTTAAATCATCACAACCTAAAATTCTCATAATTCCTGAAATACCATCATTTTCTAAACTCATCAATATCCAACATAATAACTCCAACTAAAACATTAAATTCCAACTTATTCACAATTGAGATCTTACTATAATTTATGAAACTAAAATAACATAACTATATTGAGATCATCATAAGTAAAAATCATACTTTTGTTTAAATAAAAAAATATTCTTTTAAAAATGATTCAAAATAGTATTTTGCACTTACTAATCATTCCAAAATTTATCCGTATTTACTTAATAATTATTTCAATAAAAAATTTCTGTCTCTTACAAAAAAAAAAAAGCCAATTTAACAAAATAAACTCAGACGTGCCTAAGTCCAAACAAATAAATAAATCACATGCAACCCATGTTTCACACACAAAATACATAGTCCGTTGGTGTATTCAAACAGAAAGAGGGCAAAAGGGTAATAACACCCTTCATCTACTTGGTAACCCATGACCCAACATTTCCTTTTTAAGCAACTGTTATCAACAACAAAATAAAAACCAATGGAAGCAAAATGTGAGAGACGACAGGGACTCACCCATGGGAAACCTAAACAGGTGTAGAGGGGTAAGGCACGACGGGGCTGGCTGGCGGGACAGTTGAGACACGGCTGACGAGCAGGAGTGCGGCAGAGATGCCGTCGGGCTGGGCTGAGCATGAGAGAAAAAAAAATAGGGTGAGGTGAGCGAGCCAGGGGCGGAGAGAAACGAGTGAGTAGACCGAGAGAGACACTCACCGTGAGGGGTTGTTACAACTGAGGTGGGCTGTGGGTGTTTGGCGCCCTTTTTCCGTGCGGGTGGCAACGGCTTGGAGTGGTTGGTGCGGTGCGGTGCAGTGTAATGGTTCAGTGGGTGGATCTCTGTTTCAGGTGGCCAAAAACAGGGGAATAAACAGCTGGGTTATCCTTGAGAGAGGTGGCGCGCGGTGGTGTTAACCGTGGTGGTTTTCATAAGGTGGGGTCACAACGTGGTGGAACTCTCGAATGAGGGTGAGTGCAGCAGCTTATGGTGGCTAAGATGCTCTGTTCTCGAATGTCATAAATAGTGGAAGGCAAGGCTTGAAACAGAGGCTTCATGGGCGCTGGGCGACAGCTTCGTGTGGCTAGGCACGGCTGGGGTGGTGAACTCAGAGTGGCTAAGGTACCGATGCAGACTAGCGTTGGTGGAGTTGCGGCACGTGAATCGGTTTTGTGGGTGGCAGTTCACTAGTTGCAAACCGAGCACTTCGGTTTGGTGTTTTGCAGAGGAAACGATGGCCTTCTGTGAAGAGGGGAAAGAGAAGTACATATCCTAGGGTTGAGGATGTTTAACATATATATAAGATAAAAATAGTAAAGAGAAAACCTAGAGGAAGGGGATGAAAAGGGCATGCATGAAAGTGGCAAACAGGTGCGACTCCATGCGATGTGTTCTAGACGCTTACATGGGAGGGGCTCTTCAGTCTAAAAAGAAAAGAAAATAAAATAAAATAACATAAAATAAAAAAATATATTTAGGTCCAAACTCTCTTCAAAAAAAATTTACTAGTAATATCAAACGATTTTGTTTTTCTTTTTCATAACTATAAACCCATAATTTTGTAACACTATTTGACTAGGTTCGGGTGTTACAGTATGATTTTTATGCATGTACCTTATTTGACTCTAGGGCATCTCAATCTTTTGTGTCCACCACTTTTGCATGGATATGCAATCTAGTCACAGAGCCTTTATCACAATCAATGGTAGTGACTCTTCCAAATGGTGAGATTGTGTGGTGCTCCAAACTCACTTTAGGCTATCATTTGGATTTTGGTGGGAGGACACTTGAGGCAGATTTAATTGTATTCAAATTGCTTGGGTTTGACATAATTCTGGGAATGGATTGGTTGTATCAATATTCTGCAAATATTAATTGTAGAAGTCGGGGTAATTGGCTTTCAACTTTCGGATGGAGACTATTTGGAATTCATGGGAAGCAAGTTGAAAGCAAGACCAACAGTCATATATGCAATTCAAGCAAAGAGAGAAATAGCTGGTGGAGCATATGTCTTTTTAGTTCAAGTGGTGTCTACACCATCTGAGAAGTCTTTGGTGGATATTCCAGTTATGGAAGAATTCCCTAACATGTTCGTGGATGAGTTGCCCGGGTTGCCTCCAGTTCGCGAGATGGAGTTTGTTTTCGATTTGGAACCTAGAGTGGCTCCTGTGCATAAGGCTCCCTACCGTATGGCACTGGCTAAGTTAAAAGAGTTGAAAACTCAATTGCAAGAACTGGTTGATAATGGATTTATTCAGTCGAGTACTTCGCCTTGGGGAGCGCCTGTTTTATTTTTCAAGAAGAATGAAGGTACTCTCAGAATGTGTATAGACTATCGAGAAATTAACAAGGTGACTATCAAGAACAAGTACCCTCTTCCAAGGATCGATGATTTGTTTGACCAGCTTCAAGGAACAGCTGTCTTCTCAAAGATTGACTTGAGATCAGGGTAATACCAGTTGAGGATAAGGGATAAGGATGTGCCCAAGATTGCTTTTCAGGACGTGGTATGGGCATTATGAATTTAAGGTGATGTCTTTCGGGTTAACTAATGCGCCTGCCGCCTTTATGGATTTGATGAATCGGGTGTTTCGACCTTATCTGGATTCATTTGTGGTGGTGTTCCTTGATGACATTCTGATTTATTCTCGGATTTGGAAGAGCATGCTTGTCACCTTCGTCTGGCACTTGGGAAGTTCGGAGAGCATCAGTTATACGCTAAGCTAAGTAAATGTGAATTTTGGTTGGAAGGAGTGAAGTTTCTTGGACATGTGATTTTTCGAGAGGGAGTGGCCGTAGATCCTAGCAAGGTGGAAGGTTTTTGTCATGGCCTCGCCCTTCAGCAGTGCATGAGATACAGAGTTTCTTGGGACTTGTTGGATACTATTGAAGATTTGTGGAAGGATTTTCTTGACTATCCGTACCTCTCACTGCTTTGACCAGGAAAAATACTGAGTTTGTATGGTCAGAAAAATGTTGAGTTTGTATGGTCAAACAGATGCGAGAGAAGTTTCCTAGAGTTGAAGAGGAGATTGACAACAGCACCTGTCTTGGCACTCCCAGAGCCACACAAGCCATTTGTGATTTTTAGAGATGCATCCAAGTTCGGGTTAGGATGCGTTCTTATGCAAGAGGGACGAGTTGTTGCTTATGCATCTCGTTAGTTGAAAATTCATGAGAGGAATTATCCCACACATGATTTGGAATTGGCGGCTATAGTTGTGGCGCCACCGACCCCCATGTAGAGAAAACACGGGAATCGAGACGCCGGGATGATGACAACACAGTCACACATCCCAACGAAGTGCCAGTGTGTGTACATGCAACGGTGTACAACAACAACGCAGCGGATTAGTCAACTAAGTACCAGAATTTAAATACAAGTAAACATCAGTAAAGATTTAAAAGCAGTTATACAGTCATCCAAAATAAAGTTAACACATGTCCCGAAAATACAGAAGGGTAAAATAAAATAACAATAAACAGTGATCCCAGATCACTCCTCGGGCGGAGCCGTCTCCTCAGGCTCACCCTCCTCCTCCTCATCTGCATCAAAATCTGCGTTACCACAGAATGGTACCGCAGGTAAGTATAACCCAAAATAATCCTCAAGAAATAAAAATGCATTAATGCCACCAATATGCATGCATATGAAGAAATATACATTTTCCTCAAAATATCATTTTCCCCGAAAATGATTAATTTTCCAACACACGCCAAAATCTCATTTGGTCCAAAAATACCCCGTAAAACATTTTCCCAGAAAATGAATTACACAAAATCCAACACACGCTATTTTCCCAGAAAATAGTCCATTTTTAGTGTATGCACCATGATCTCCCCTATGGGTCATCCGCACACCCTGGCTTCGTAGCGATGCCCACTTACGCGCCCAACACGTTCGTGGGTACATCCACTACACAACGAGCGATGCCCAGTTCCGCGCCCAGCGCGTACATGGCCAGACATCCTCTAGTCCCCGCCAGCAGAAGGACCACGGAGTCGGCACGAATCACTCGTCCGATCCCATTGTCGCCCAGCGACAATCCAGGGGACGTTACTCAGTTTATTCCGCTCCCGAGTAATCAGAGGAACTCCACCGAGATAATGCCCCATCTCGGCTTGGAGTTCGTGATACACACGCACCCAACAAATCATTCACATGAAAACCCAATTTTCATAAATACATGAACATGAATGCAATACACGAAAACCCAGTTTTCCTTTACAAACATGAACATGCATGAAATGCACATGAACCAACCAATCCAAAATCCATCAATAACCAATAACCAATAACTAATCCAATCCAATCCAAATAAACCAACAACTCCAATCACAAATCCATCCGACCCCCGTACTCCTCGGACTCAGTCCGGCATGCCAAAAAATACAGTGAAATGCGTTAGTGCAAAAATACATTAAATTCACAAGAATTCTTTGGAGAAATACTTACAGCGCTATATGATAATTTCCGGAGGATCACGAAGCTGAAAAAGGCGACGTCTGAGCAACACCACAGTGTAAAATACACTGTGGCCGTGGGTCACAAATACCCACTTTTCAACGGAGACAAACGAAGACCCCAAAATGATAGGGTAGGGCCTAGAGAGGTCGGTGAAGCCAATGGTGGTGGTGGTTTGCCGTGGGTGGCGGCGCAAGGGGCGGTTTTAAGGCCAAGAAGTCGAAATCGGAAATGTACTTAGTGTGGCTTCACCGGTGATGGATCGGAGCCGGGGTTGGGTCCAATGGGTTGCCAAGAGGTCGGGGATGAAGTGGTAGGAAGATGGTGGCCGGAGGTGGAGCGACGGCGGCGCTGGAGCGAAAGTGGTGCCGTTGCTTTGGAGGGTGCGTGCGGACTACCGGCGGCGAGATAGGGGCTGGGATTTGGGGGGTGAGGTCGCCGGAGGGAAGGGGTGCTAGTCGGCCGGGCGGTGTCGCGCACGGCGGCGCGACGGCGGCTGGGCTGGGAGGTGGACGGATGCACGGGGAGAGAGAGAAAGAGAGAGAGCTCGCGCACGGGGGGGAAAGCAGCGGGAAAGAAAGAAAAAGGAAAGAAAAAGAGAAAAAGAAAAGAAGAAAGAGAGGAAAGAGAAAAATGAGGGAAAGAAATGAGGTCCAGTCCTCATAACTTGGGTCACGAAAATGATCCAACGGAAATGATTTTAAAACCACAAATTAAATAAAATAATTTAAACGTAATGGTAAAGTCAAATTGAAATAATTAAATCCCACAGTAATTAATTAAATATGAAAAGCAGTTTAAATGCACAACAATAAATAAATATTAAGAAAGCACATAAAATATTAATTTTTCCCAATTAAAAATCCTAAAAAAATAATCCAATTAAAATCCAATAATTTTAAAACAAGAGAATAATTTTTGAATAACATAAAAATAATCCTTCAATAAAAATACACTAAAATACGGGGTGTTACAATAGTTTTTGCACTTAAGATTTGGCGACATTATTTGTATGGAGAAGTCTATGAAGTTTACATTAACCATTAGAGCTTGAAGCATCTGTTTTCTTAGAAGAATCTCAATATGAGGCAGAGGCGGTGGTTACAGTTGATTAGTGACTACCAATGTGAGATCAAGTATCATCCATGAAAGGTGAATCTAGTCATTGATGCATTGAGTAGGAATTCTCAACAGGTGGATGAGGCAGTCATTAGGTTTGGACTCACTCCTTTGTGGGATGAGAAGACTTCTTATTGAGAGTTCACAACAAGAAGAATTGTTATCTTCGGTTTTGGATGTCCGAGTAGTTGATTTTGAAGAATTGAAGACTCTCCAAAGAAGAGATCCAAAGTTGTTAGCCATCAGGAAGAGAGTTAGGAAGTCTAGAGGAGCCTTGCATTATAGTTTGGGTAAAGATGGTATTTTTCAGTTTTGGGATTGTAGAGTGATTCCTCGAGATTCTGAATTTAAAGAGCGAATTTTGGTAGAAGCTCATGCAGCTCTTTATTCAGTTCATCCTGGAAGCACAAAGATGTACCATGATTTAAAGAGAAATTTCTGGTGGGAAGGGATGAAGATGGATATCGCCATGTTTATTGAGAGATGTGACACGTGCCGTCAAGTTAAGGCTGAGCATCAACTACCTGCTGGTAAACTTCAACCTCTCCTTATTCCTGAGAGGAAGTGAGATGACATTTCTATGGATTTTGTTGTGGGTTTGCCGATGACCCATGGTGGAAAGAATTCGGTTTGGGTGATTGTTGATCGGTTGACCAAGAGTGCCCATTTCTTGCCTATCAATAATACCGGCTCTTTGGGAAAGTTGACTCGGTTGTATGTCAAAGAGATAGGGTGTTTGCGCGGAGTACCCAAGAGTATTGTGTCGGATCGGGACCCATGGTTCACATCCCATTTTTGGAAAAGTTTGCAGGCAGCTTTAGGCTCTAAGTTGAAGTTTAGTACTGTATATCACCCTCAAACTGACGGTCAATTGGAGCGCACTATTCAGACTCTTAAGGATATGTTGCGAGCTTGTGTCATGGAATTTCAGGGTAGTTGGGAGAATTATCTGCCGCTAATAGAGTTTGCTTACAATAATAGTTTTCATGCCACCATTAAGATGGCCCCTTATGGAGCTTTGTATGGAAGGAAGTGTAGATCACGTATGTGTTGGGATGAAGTTGGCAAGAGTAAATTAATTGGGCCTGAGATAATTCAAGAAATGAAAGATCAAGTTCGGTTTATAAGGACTAAAATGGCAAAAGCACAAAGTCATCAGAAGAGTTATGCAGATACGAGGAAAAGAGACTTATCCTTTGAGGTAGGTGATTGGGTTTACCTCAAAGTCTCTCCTATGAAAGGCGTTAAGTGCTTTGGTAAGAAGGGAAAGCTTAGTCCGAGGTATGTTAGCCCTTTTTAGATTGTGAAGAAGGTTGGGCTTGTTGCTTATAGAGTTGCATTGCCGGACTATTTTTGGAAGCTCATGATGTGTTCCATGTGTCGTCATTGAAGAAGAGTTTTGGACAGGAAGAACCACGTTTTGTTGACCCTAAACGCATTCAACGTCAGCCTAACCTTACTTATGAAGTTGCCCCGACGCAGATCATGGATTGGAAAGAGCAACGGTTAAGGTCCAAGACGATATCTTCGGTGAAAGTGTCATGGGGCGATCCGTTGGCTCAAGATTTCTCATGGGAGAGAGAAGGCGACATGAGGGAGTAATATCCATATTTGTTCGATTGACCCTGGCGGTATGTTTCTTAAGTCTGCTCTTAGTCGAATCTTATTCCTGTCCTAATTTTAATATTTGACCTTGCCAATTTCGAGGATGAAATTTTATTTAAGGGGGGAGGATGTAACACCCCGTATTTTAGTGTATTTTTTAATTGAAGGGTTATTTTATTAATTTAAATATTGGTTCTCTTGTTTTAAGTTTATCGGATTTTTCGTTGGTTTATTATTATGATTTTTAATTTGTGAAAAATTATTTTGATATGCTTTCTTAAGATTAATTATTGTTATGCATTTAAATTGATCTTCATTTTAAATTGGTTTATTGTTGGGTTTAATTATTTTTATTTTCATTTAATGACTATGTTAAATTATTTTATTTAACTTGTTATTTTGAAATCTTTTTTGTTGGATCATTTGTGTGACTCAAGATGTGAGGATTGAACCTCATTTTTTCCCTAATTTTTTCTTTTTTCCTTTTTTCTTTTCCTCTTTTTCTTTTATTTTTCTCCTCTCTCTCACGAGCGAGCCCCTTTCTCTCTTCCCGTCAGTTGCGTCGTCCTTAACCTAGTGCCGCTGTGCGCCGTCATGGTCATCACCGCCCCTCCCAACCTCTTCCCCTCTAACCGGCGACCACCCCCCCTCCAGTTTCCAGCCCCTCTTGTGCCACCGTGAGGCCCCACACACGGCATCAAGCCGCGACACTTCTTGTGTTCGTGGGCCGCAGTCGCGCTGTCATTGGCCACCATTTCTTCACCACATCACCAGCTACCCCCCAGCTACCTAACCCACCCATCCTTAGTTTCGATCTGCCACTAGTGAAGTCCATCCAACTCCATTTCCGTTTTGGGCTTTCCAGTCTTCAATCGCCCTCTAACCTGCCACCCACGGCGAACCACCATCACCGACATCCCTAAACCATTCCCTAGTAATCTCAAGTCTTCATTTGTCCCTGTTCAAAAATTAGCATTTTGAGTTTGCACTATATTATACCACCTTCTTGATCCTTTAAAAATTATATTATAGCGCTGTAAGTATTTTTTCAAAGAACTTTCATGATTTAAATGTATTTTTGCACTAACCCATTTTTATTGTGATCTGGCTGGTTGTGCCGGACAGAGTCCGAGGAGTAAGGGGGTCGGATGGATTGGAGAATGGAGTTGTTGTGAGTTGCGATTTGTGATTTGTTGGATATTGTGTCATTTTATGTACATTGCATATTTACACGTATGTTCATGTGTATTTTATGAAAACTGAGTTTTCATGTGAGAAATGGATTTTGGGTGCGTGTGTATCACGATCCCAAGCCGAGATGAGGCATTTTCTCGATGGAGCTCCTCAGGTCACTCGGGAGCGGAATATATTAAGTGACATCCCCTGGGCAACAACGGGATCAGACATGATGGTAACGCTCTCATGCCGACTCCGTGGTCCCTCTGCTGGCAGGGGTTAGAGGATGCTTGGCCACGAATGCGCTGGGCGAGGAACTGGGCATCGCTCGTTACCCGTGGTGTGACGAAGGGAGCCAGTGTGTGCGGATGATCCATCGGAGAGATCATGGTGCATACGGTTAAAATGGATTATTTGTTTTGGACCATTTTCTGAGAAAATTGTGGATTATTGATTTGGGCCATTTTCTAGGAAAATGGAGGGAAAATGTTTTCATGGAAATATTTTGGGCCAAATGGGATTTTGGCATGTGTTGGAAAATATTCATTTTCAAGGAAAATGACGTTTTGAGGCTAATGCATATTTCATCATATGTATGCATAATTATTGGTTGCATTAATGTATTTTTATTCTCGAGGGTTGTTTGGATTATACTTACATGAGGTACCGTTTTATGGTAACATAGATTTTGATGCAGATGATGCTGAGGGTGAGCTTGAGGATTCGGCTCCGCCCGAGGAGTGATATGGGATCACTCGTTCATGTATTTGGCCTTGTATTATATTTTTTTGGAATAACTGTATAACTCTTTTTAAACGTTTTATTTATGTAAATTTGTATTAAAAATTCTGGTACTTAGTTGACTTACTTAAATTATCTGCTATATTGTTCATTGTACACTGTTGTTTGTACACTCACTTGGCACGATCGTTAGGATGTGTAACCGTGTTATCATCATCCGGGCGTCTCAATTCCCTAGTTTCCGTACATAGGGGTCTGGGGTGCCACATATAAAGTTCAGATAAACAGTGTTTCTATGCTAAATTTTGCATAAAACGATTTGAATGATGTTGATTTATGAAAAATATGCATGTTTTGTTATGAAAATAAAACTTGAAAACAATCTCGGTCATTTATCTGTATAAGAAGAGAAAAATATTTTTCTGTCATGACTGGTGTAGATATAAGCTATTTTTGGCATTGTTTATAAACTGTGCAAAAAGAGCAAATATAAAAATTTGTGCATAATTATATGACGATGATCTATATCTGTTGTGTTTAGAATATATTTTTTACTCTATTATGATATGATGTGATCTCTAAAAACTTTTTGCATGACATTTTGTTTTTGTTCTATTCTAATCTTACCATAAGTGTAAAATTGTCGCATCTGTTCACTTTGGTACCAATTTTTCTGTTACTAGTACACCCACTTTTGAAGCAAAATTATTTTCTACATGGTCTTTCATATGTGCATACTCAGGGCTTCGAATAATAAGGAGAATATTTCACATTCTGGTTCTGCTCGGTTGACCGTCAGGGTTTGCACAACCCTACCACAAGGGTTAAACATGGAATTCTGTTATGATATGATGCTTAGCAATGGTATGCCAAAAAATTTTTGAATATGAATGTTTTGATCTGTCACTCTGATATTTTGATAACATGTTTTGATTCTATGTTCTGAAAATAAAAATATTGTGTTCTGCATTCTGAGTTCTGTAAATGCTCATATTTACATATTAGTATATGTTCTCTACTTAGTGAGTTGTTGATAACTCACGCCATAGTATCTTTCTATGTTTTGAATGTTTCAATTGTGGATTAAGAATATGAAGCATGGTTAAGGCTATGTAAGTATTGTGGATTTAGTACAAAGAAAGTACTTGGATTACTAGAGATTGTATTCAGTAGATTATTTTTGTTCTATCGACTTGGTTTATTGGGATGTTTTGAGACTTTTTGAATAGTGAGTTGAGATGAAAGTTGAAAGTTGAATAAAATATTATTTTTATTTTGGTATTTGAAAATTTTGAATTGTTTATTATATTTTCTTTGAAAATTTTAAAAATTTGTAATGATAAGATGAGATGAGATAGTTTTGGTATTAGTATCCAAACCACCCTAAAGTGGTGCCTTATATTTATTATATTGTGATATTTGTTTTGGAATATTAAGTTTTTTGTTTTGTAGAGAATTTGAAATATATATATATATATATATATATATATATATATATATATGATATTGTTGGGAGATGATTCTAGGTGACTGAAACTAACTCCATGGACTTCTCGGACCGGAGTATTACAAGGTGGTGCAAATTAGACTGGAAGTTGACATTATTGGACTGATATATCATATGGGTTAGATAGTTCCCTTTCTAATTCTTTTTTCACAAATAGTAGTGAGTAGAATGTCTTATTGGGGATTAAAAAGACTTGCAGGCCAATCATCAATAGAATTGATTGAAAAGACTAGTATGAGGTATTAATTTGTTTTCTTGAAAGACATTTAAACAGTAGTCATGAGAAATATTATAGATTGTTTAGGATTTGATAACTTTGGTATTTTCTCTTAGACATTGTAACACCCATGCCCAAGATATGGCCCAGTCCCGCAGAGAAGAAGCCCACCCGCCAGTAAAATGGCGTCTTTTTGGTGAGTGACTTTCTCTTCTCTTTTACCTATCCTTCTTTCAACGGTTTTCTCCTCCTCGTGTCTCTCTCTATCCTGTCGCTTCTCTCCCCAATTTACTCCGCCCACTCTCCTCACTCTCACAAATTCTCTCAACCCCAACAGATTTTCTTTAGTTTCCCTTTCTCTCGCCACTCTATCTTATATTTTTCTCTCTGTGTTGTACCATCCGTCACCGCCATAAGCCAAACAAATCCTTCTCAGTTTCTTCCCCCACAGTCAACGGCCAGAACAAAAACAGCACAGCTGTGCCCCACATCCCATCGTCCCGAGTAAAACCACCGTGGAAAAGCCCCACTGTGCTCCACTGCCTTGCACCACCCTCTAAAAACCAAAACGAATTATCTATTTTTAATCCTCAAAATAGAGCACGACCAAAGCAAGACCCCACGTCGAACGGTTTCGCAACCCCTCGCTGCTGTCAAGCCTTAGCTTCGTCTGAAGCATCCAAGCGGAGGACCACTGCCTCACGCCTCCCACACCAATAGTCTTCCAACGCCCGCACCACAGCCATGAAAGCCTCTCACACGTCCCTCAGTTCTAGCCACCCCTTCAAGCCGGGAACTCCACACCATCGCCACCCCGCAGCGTGAACCCCAAGCCCCCATTGCACGTCCAAGAGGCCCCTGTTTCCTCTCGCCAAAAGAGAGCAGTTCCCCATCGGGAGCACTCACAACCATCTTTTCACCTAAGCCACCACTCTCTCTCTCTCTCTCTCTCTCTCTCAGTCCTCTTCCGCTGCGGTCACACCACCTTCGACCTCAGCCCAGCCATCAGTTCGCCGCTCTCTGTCTCTCCCTCGATACGGAACTCTCCTCCCTGTTACACGGTTTGGTCTGGAGCGGTGATTTTCAGACGCCTTATATTTTTAGCCTTCTCAAAAAGTCCATGCATCTGTATGTTTAAACCCCAAAACGCCCTTGTGATTTGCCTGGTTCGATGTTAGGCCTGATTTTTATATTAAACTTACTTTCTGTGGGATTTATTTTAAGTACGAGAACTTACACAGAAAATACTTAACGGAGTTAAATTTTGGCTGATTTAGATTGTGAGATAAGATAAAATGATTTTAGATAAATTAAATAAAATATTATTAGTATATTATTTTTAAATATTATTACATTTTTAGAATTTGAAAAAATTGAATTGTTTATTATATTTTATGTAGAAATTTAGGAAGTTGTAATAATGTGATGAAATGATGTGAGATAGTTTCTGTACCCAAACGTTTACAACTAATTTCCGTAGTATATAATTTGATTTTAAATTTTGTTTTAAATACTTTAAATTTGATTTGAGTCTCTCTTACTAAACGAGTTTTCACTATTTACCTTAATTGAATTTGGTATAATTATTTTATTAAGTTGTAAATTGAAAGAAATGAACTGAGGTTGATTTTGGAAAAATATACATGTTTTGTTATGAAAAAAAATTGAAATAAGCTCATATATTTGTTTTGCATTACTCATGAAATCGGATATAAAAAAGAAAATTATTTTTGTCATAAGCAAAATTTTGATATTTTATTTTCTAACTGTGCAAAAAGAGCGAATATGAAACTGAAAATTTGTGCATGTTATGTGAAGATGCTCTGGATTTGTTTTGATTAAGTGAAGATGATATAATTTTATTCAATACATTGTTTTGATATGATATGGCATCTGAAGACCTTTGACAAGACATTCTGATTTTGTATTTGATTATGTATCTAATTCTTTTTATGAATCTGATCCGATGATTCTGATTCTGGGATTGTGATGGTACGAACATTTATGTTTTGCTCTGATATATGACTTTACCACGAGTAATAATAGTGTCCTTTGGCCCAACCACAAGTAATAGTAGTGGCCTCCGACCCTGCAACAAGTTATAGTAGTGACCTCGGTTTGAGTGCACAACATTTTGGTGACAATGATTAATGTTCTGCTTGGTTATCCACAGATTACACAACCCTATCACAGGATTTAAACATTGCATCTGTTTTGATATGATGCTTTGATATGATAAGATATGTTTATGATGTAGTTATGCTATGTCAAAGGATTTTCGAATATGAATGTTTTGAATTGTCGCTCTGATATTTTGATAATGTGTTGATTTTGCATCCTGAAACTAAAAATTATTTTGTTCTACATTTTGAATTTTGTAAATGTTTATATTTACATATTAGTATATATTCTCTGCTTAATGAGTTGTTGATAACTCATCTATTTTCTCTATAATATTTTTAGTGAATGTAAATGTTTCAGTTGAAGATCTAGAATAATGGGACAAGATTGTTGAGTGTAGGGTAGAAGTACAAAGATTATTGGAGACTATTATTTAGTAAATTTGATCTATTCTATGGATTTGGTTTATTGGGATGTTGACACTTTTATTAAGACTCGAGAAGTTGATTTATTTGTTGTATCATTTCGTTGATGTATATTTGGTGGAAATAGATGAAATTATGTATATGGAATCTTTGAAAATTATCTCCTACCCCATCCGGGTACGGGTGTAACAGCCATGGTATTCATTTAATTATTTTCTGTTAATGCAAAGAAAATTAATAACTGGAAAATGATTCCCGAGAGAGAGGAGAAAAGCAAATTCCTACCCGCCACTTGTTTCCATTAATTAACAGGAAAGAGTCTAAATTAGTGAGCCTCCGACACATCTCATATTTCTTTTTCATTGCATGTGTACTTTTTAGTTTTAGGTCAATCGGATCCATTGCTCACGTTTAGTTTTCCTTTGATTATTTGAAAACTAACGGTCATGCAAATAAATTTATTATTATATTTTATTAAATTCTCCCTACAACGAGCTGACACTACCAATTAATTCACTTGTAGTTCCAAACTCCTTAATAATTAAAGAGCGTTGAGCTCATAACTATCACTCCAATACTATACTTTATTACTACCACTTGTCCTTGTAACGATCGAAGATGGTGCATATAATAAGTACTACGTGTCATGTGCATGCTTTTGTGCATTTTCTAATTAACACATTCATTAAATTGGAGCATGTGTTAGAACGAAACGGGAATATTTAGAGAAGAATCGTACAAACAAAACATGCAAAGTTTTAAGCATGAAAAACTTCTGAAATTGCCACGCGTACAAGAACATTAAAAAACACGTACATGGATCCATTCCATAACATTGGCCACTGCTTATTACCAACGTAGTCAAGATGTGATGCATATAATTGCATAACAATCTTCCTAACATAAGTGGCGGAATGGTTACAATAACAACTGCATGCAAACGAAAAAAACATCATACACTAGATCAGGATCTTTCCAACATAATTAACGATCGATTGAGATGTCCATTTCCTGGTACGTACGTAGGCGCCTTTAAAGCCGTCGGTAGCAAAGCATGAAAGAATGATCGAAGCCAAAATCGTTCACATCTGCTTTCCACTGCTCAAAATTTTCCAAGACATTCAGAATTTTTGTCCCCTGATCACCAACTACTATCTCGCCATGAGTACCTTTGCAGAGCACAACCCGTCCAGTACTGTTACTTTGTTCAATCAAATTCATATTTATCCGAATGTCCGGATCACTATTTGAAGCCAGATACCGACTAATTATATTTAAATGATGAGTAAACTCTGCCTCCAAGGTGTTGGCAATTCCATAGCACTTGAAAGTGTAATTCTTGTCATCCTGATGATGTTGAACAAGTGATGCCAAACCTAAAATTGTGTTGGAAAGTACACTGTGCATAGATTCTGCTTAAAACAACATATATGATAGCTAAGGCCTGATTTGAATGATTAGTTGAGATGAAATGAAATATTAGAATATTGTTAGAGTCGAAATTTGAAAAATATATTAGTAAAATATTATTTTTGTTTTGAGATTTGTAAAAGTTAAATTGTTTGTTGAATTTGATTTGAAAGTTTAAAAAAATTGTAATAATTAGATGAGATGAGATAAATTGAGTAAGATGAAAAAATTGATGTGAATGTATATCTCAGGCCAAGCCCCCTCACCATCTCTTTCCATTTATGTGTACGTATGCATGTATTTAGACTTTCGAAAACAACTTTACCTGCCTCGGGCCACTCTCTTTCATGCTCACATTCGCCCTAAATTGAAGACGCAATCCTTCAGGCATTATCGCTTTTTTAGCTTCCGCCGTGAAAGGAAAGGCCTTCATTCCGAATAGCCGAATCATGCGGAGAGCATTTGGATGCTCTACCTCCCCTTGTGGGTTTATCACCACGACGATAGGCTTATTCTTTAAGCTGCAATATTCATTCTTCATGACCTGGATGTCAACTGTCGGTGGAAAAGGCTGCAATATGTACCACGGCATGTTGGACTGCAACATCTCGAACTTCGCTTGCATGTCATCGGTCCAATGCTCCACTATTGGGATCCATACAATTTTATACGGTTCATCCTTATCTCTTATCCCATCAAAAATGGGCTTTAAAATCGAGATTTCTTTAGCGGAGATGTCCATGACGTCCGAAATGAACAATAAAACATTCTTATTTTTCAGCACATCTATACTCAGCTGGTTTTGCAAAACAGTTAAAACTAGAAATGAGTCAAATAAATAATGTTAAACCGATTAATGTGATCACTACTGCACATAGTTTAAACGAAGTAGTAACACACGATTTTGTAGGTAGTATTAATTGCTATTTTTCAGTTTCCATCCCAATAAAATTACTTTGCATCAGACTTGGACGGGAAGATATCTTACTCGAGCCTTTAAAGATATTTTTTCTTAACCAAAGAGGACCTACAGATCAAAGTAATTAATTGGGTGTTTACCGGTGTAAAAAAAAAGGTGAATAATACAAATGCTAACCAATTTTTTGGTAGAACCGTGAATAATACAACTCCCAACCATTGCCTTGAAAGCCTCCACAATTTTTGTAGGTGTTTCTGGAAGTTCCGTCGTTTTCCAATATTTGTCCACTTCGACTGTAGTTAACAAGGATATTTGCATGGTCAGCTAGCATTCTAGACCATGTTTAAGACATTACATTTATAGTTTGTGCAACGGGTTCAAGGTAATACTGTTTCGTACGAAATCAGCGTAATGGCTAACCTCTTTGTTGTTCGAATTCTTCTTCCTGCGTCTCTTGTATGTTCCGGGTTCTGTTCATCTTCTCAGACAAGGGCGATAGTTCCAGTGTCTTGTCCCTGAAATTAGGCAACCATGGTCATTTGCACTAGGTTAAAAAGGTAAAAAATTATGTTATTTTTACTCCCCTTTTGGAGATCTACAAGCACAAGCTGCTATGATGTGTGATATGGATGGCAGATCACATTCTTAAGATCAGCATATACAGCACGTACGTACATGCATGTCAAGTGCGGACAAAGAACTTACTCATCACTGCTAAGGCAATACATTTGAGTCGCGCAAGCAACAACAGTTATGATAGCCCAAAAGACATGCACTGGGATACATTTTGCCAAAGTTGCCGTTGCAAGTGTATTTCTGTAGTACTTTTCTGCCAACTCAGATATCTGTTCCAACACTACAATTAATGTTTCTTATTACTTCCAACGTGTTCTCGATCAACTTGCGCACCTCAATCACTTTCTGGCATTTTTTAAGGTCTGGGCGTTTTGAGATGGCAGCTACACGGTTTGTGATTCCCACTGACTTGGCCAGATGGTCCAGAGAGTCATCTAACTGGACAAGGCCCCAGAAATCTCCATAGTCCAAAGCAAAAGCCGCAATTACCAGCACTGCCTTCTCAGCCCATGAACAGCTTGAGAGCTTGTTTAGTATGGAAATTGTTGTTTTGAGTTCATTTCCCCCACCAGGAGCTTTGCATGCAGCCAGCTGACATTACACATGATGGGAAAATGTTGAGATAATTATAACTAGACAGTAAAATGATCACTTTCGAGACTTTTGGGGTGAAGAAAACAAAGTGCATTTTGTTGTAATTACCTCGGACGAAATTTGCTGGAGTTTGCCCAATAGATCATCAGAACTGTTGTAGCGCGCCGGGTCTTGACGAGGAGGATCAGTACCCTATTAACAGATATGCTTAAGAAATTAAAAACAGAAACGCAAAATCTGCTGCCTCAATTTAAAATAAAAATAACATGTCGTATATCATGTGTCCACTTATAGAATAAAAATGTTTCACATTTTAATCGTGTTCGGATCCTAACTTTGGAGTACTAGAAGTTAAAATGCATGGGGTTAGAAGGGAAAAGAAATGCGAAAAGAAAGGCATATAAATTAATAATATGAACGGTACGTCGGAGTTACATATATACCAGTAAAATATTGTCAACCATACTGAACGAAAGGTCAAGAATTCGTTTGATGTCGGAGAAAAACTGTTGTAAACGATCACGATTTTGGAGAGAATCATCAGACATGGATGGCACGTTTATAAGGACCAGTACACCATTCATGGTTTGCTCTACATTTTCTGGTAAAAGGATGTCATGGTTGGCCATAGTATTGTCTTTTACAAAGCACACTGAGAGCTGGTACGTTAGAAATTCAGGTTTGGGAAAAAGGAGATAAGTTTGATCGTGTCATTAATAGTGCAATAGCGTGGTCTATTTATAGCAATAAGAACGGGAATAAGGTCGCAAGAGAAGAGTTTTTGTTTTTGTTTTTTTCTTTTCTCGGGTGAACCATTAATTAAACTCGATACTTTGTCCTACACCAGAGCTAAAGCACGTGAATAGGTGACTTGAATAAGAAAGACTGGACATTTAACTACTTGAATAATGAAGATTACAACCGTGCATTATACTCTGATCTCCTCAACACTCTGCATGTCTCTTGGAAACACCTCATAGACACTCTAATCTACCATTTATGCTTTGGGAAATGTTTGCTTACAATAAATTTTATGCACTAACGTGGTTTATTGTAATCCATTAGATTGTAAATTTTTTTTTTCTCAAGTATGTCTTAAGCATTACATTAAGACGTCAGCGTGTAAATTTCGTTGTATAAGATTTGTGTGTAAACCTAATACTTCTCTTCTACTTTTCCTCATTGAAAAAGACTAGCTGATCTTCCCCCTCCCAAATGTTTATAAGCTTTTTATAGTTTTATTTTTCTCTAGTTTGAACTCATGCTTGATTTGCTACCTTCCCATGACGAAAACACAGAAACACCACCCCACGCTTCTCCCTAACCATCAGTCTGTCATGCGCACTACTCACGACCTTGTGTGAGCTTCATGTGCCACCGCATCTCTACACGTTGCTAGTAACACATGTGGCCCTAGTGATGGCATCATCATATTCAAAAGATTACCTCAAATTCTTGTCCAAACTTGAGGCATTAAGTGAGAGAGTGAGTGACATATGAAGTAGACTGTGGACCTTACAATATTTATTGTTTTCCATATAAATATTTCGGTCAACATAAAATGAACAATAAATGTTCTAAGACCCATTTATAATATGTCACTCTCTATCCCGCTTAAAGCCTCAAATTCAAGTAAGAACTTGAGATGATATTTTCTTGAAAGGGTCATGTGTATTGGAAAAAGTCAAACACCAGACTGAGGTATGCAATGGAAGTGAATTGACGTGGCATTGGGTGGCAGATAATGTAACGCCCCGTACCCGAGGGTCCGGAGAGTTAACTCATGTCACTAACAAACCTGTCTCTCAAAGCACTTAAAGCTCCAAGGACTTCATGATTAGCACACAATTCATATTTTTTCCAAATAACCATAATAAAACTCCATAAGTTATCATTACAAAACATAAACCAAAAGGGGTCCACAATCTCCCAATAACCTCAAAAATATAACAATACATCTTTAGGTCTCAATAGGTCCAAACAACGTAAAGTACTTCAAATACTCAAGTTAAATCCATCTACTAACAATGGTACTCTAAAGTACCCAATCCTTCCATCCATATCTAGCCAGCTTCAATTCTATTCCTGACCCCCAGCTGGGAAATCAATATCATCTGAAAATATATGAAGATAAGGGGGGTGAGTTATCAACAACTCAGTAAGCAGAGAACATATACTAGCATGTAAACATGAGCCTTTTCAGAAAGTTCAATATGCAGAAACAAAACATTTTATTTTATTTTTTTTTTATATGCAGATCTCAGAAAACTTGTTATCAGAAAATCAGAGCGACTTTTCAAGCATTTCATACTCAAGTCAACAATTCATATTTGAGGATCCATTTCAGATTCAAAAACGCTTTGGCATAACATAACTGAACATATTTATCTTATCATATCATATCATATACCATGTTTAACCCCCGTGGTAGGGTTGTGCTATCCCCGGTGGCCAAACCAGGCAGTATCATGTGGTGAACTTCCCCTTTTTCAATCTCGGAGCCCCGAGTGTGCACACAGGAAAGAACACGTAAAAGGACCACTTTGTTTCCAAAGTGGGTGCACTCATATCATATCATGGTGGTACCAACCATATCACATGAATAGTATCATCATATCAGAACCATATTCAGAACAGATAAGTATGCCAAAGTTTTATCATATCCATATCATATAAAAACACGTGCGAAACATATTCATATCATTTCTATTTGATCAAAAATAGATCCATATCATTTCATATCACATGCATAAAAATTTCAATGATATCATATTCGCTCTTTTGTATATTTCAGAAACATGTCAAATATTGCTCATATCTACACATTTCATGTCAAACATTTCTTTTCTCTTTCATACGTATCTCATGAGGGAATGGAAGACATATACTGAGGTTGTTTTTCATTTTTTTTTTTTTTTAAAAACAACATGCACATTTTTACAAACCAACCTCAGTTCATTTCTTTTTATGCAAATCCAGCATAGGAACCCCGCTTAACTGGACTTTTTAGCTTTTCAAAAATTTCCTCAATAATGCCGAACCAAAATTAATCGTCACCTATAAGATAATCACGTAAATTTCCATAAGTCTCCAATCAATCTCGTATTTTGATATTCAAGCCTACAACTTATAAAATAGTCCATTTTTAATTCCTCAAACTCAAAATTCTCATTATTCTCAACATACCAGCATCACTTTCTAAACTCGTCAATATCCGACTTCGACTAAACATTTAATTCTAACTTATTTAAGAAAGAGATCTTACTATAATTTACAATACAAGGTAACATAACTATAATAAATTCATTATCCTTAGAAATTCATAATTTTATTTAAATAATAATAATAATTCAAAGATATTCTTTTAAAAGGATACGTTAAAATATTCTTTTTAAGTGTTACTTATTAATCTACTTATTAACTATTCCAATAAAATATAAGCCCCAAAAAAAATACTCATTTAACAAAATAAATTCATGCATCTACGCCTAAATAAAACACACTTTACAATCCACGTATTATACTCATGATTTTAAATCCGAAATACATAACATAACTTAATTAAGCTAACACCCCAACACTAACTTTGGAGGCGCACTATAAGAGAACAGAAAATAAAATAAAATAAAACAAAACAATATTATTTCCTACTATTAATTTAATATAATTTTACATATACATCCGTATATATATATATATATATACATATATATATATTTGCACCAGAAAATCCGTATATATATATATACACATATAAATATATATTTACACCAGAAGAAAACAAATAAGTTTACGTAACACTCATGCATATATATATATATATATGTAAGTACACACACAAAAAAAAATTTTCACTTCACATGGTGCGGCGGAAGCACTTACGGAGGGTGGGGGAAAGCACGGCGGCGTGGAGCTGGGGCTGGCTACGGCGGACGAGGGTGGCACCTAGCTGCGAAGCAAGAGAAAGAATGAGAGAGAGAGAGAGAGAGAGAGAGAGCTGAAACCGAGCGGTGAAAAATGAGAGAAGAGGTGGAGGGGAAGATATGGGGAGGGAGTGTCCGTGGCTTACCGAGGGGCAGAGGTAGCGCGCGGTGGACTGATGGTGGTGCGGCGATGGCTGGCGGTGAGGATTGCCAAGTTGGCAGCACACGGATGGAGGGAGGATTCCTCTGTTTTTAGGCGTGAAAACAGGGGAGAGGCTCTTAATCCAGTGGCTGAGAAACCGGACGTGGAACCCGGAGGGACGGTGGCGCACGGCTGGGGGAAAGACTCCGAGTGCTTGAGCTACCGGCGAGACTGTGTGTGGTGGAGTTGCTGCACGGAAGTGGCTCTGCGGGTGGCCATCTCTTGGTGCAGGCTGAGGTTTCGGTTTGGTGCTCTGCAGAGAAACTGTTGGCTTCTGTGAAGAGGGAACCGAGCGGCACTTAGTCTAGGGTTGTAGTTGCTTCATATATATATATATAGATCAAAATAGAAAGTAGATCAAACCTAAATAAAAAGGAAAGAAAAACATGCACGAAAATGGAAACGAGAAACGTGAACCGTGCGATGCGTGGCGTGAACCCGTGAAACGATTTCTGAAAACGTGAACCACGTGCATGGGTCTAGCAATGCTGGGTTTTACAGATAAGCTCAAGAAGGAAGTGGCATAGCCAAGCACAAATAGTACTTTCAAGTAATTGTCCTCATGTATTCATTATGTAATGGTCGGTAGTAGTTACCCTTAAGTTATAAGCGACTAAAATAAATTATGATCATCTTATTATTGTACGTATGATACCCCCATATTGAATTATAAGTGATAAGGGTAGATGGTGTATGAGATTCCACATTATTGGAAAGGAAAAATTCTTACTCTTTATAATATTCCAACTTACAATGGAGTTCCATTAATTGTACCATTGGTTAATCCTTTGGAGTATAACTCATGTGGTTTGGGTCTTCCATTGGAGCATTATTAGAGCTCATATCCCAACCAGAAATTATATTGGACTTGAGCCGAGACACCTACAACATATGGGCTCGATGAGGACGTCGGAAACGTAAGGGGATTATGATACCCCATATTTAAGATAAGTGATAAGGGTACGTAGGTAGCATATGAGATCTCACATTACTTGAAAATGAGAAGTTCTTATTCTTTATAATGTTCTAATCGAGCTCAAATAAGTGTACTATTGATTAGTCATTTTAAAGTGTAGGTCATGTAGTCATGTGGTTTGAGCCTTCCATTGGAACGTTACAATATCCCTATTGAAGGCATCAACATCAACCAAACAAAATAAATTATTACTTCATTTTTCTTGCATAAGCCAACTTTTGCTTTGGGAGCTGGTTTTGGATTTCTCGAGAAAACTATCTTTGCTTTTCTTATTCACAATAAACCAAAGAAGCTGGACCAAGGCCGTATATATGTATGTCTTGTCTCTAAAAGGACAAAAGAAAAGAAATAAATTTTAAACTACTACTTGTGTCAATTGTACAGTGTACTCATATATCTATAGCTTTGAAGCATTGGTTCATTGGTGGGTAATACTGCTGCTTTCAAACGTTGAGATTGTTTAATTCCCACTTACCAAGATTATTATCAAACCAACAACTATATATATATATATATATATATCTACGATATGGCTGCCATTTATATATCTTTTTACATGTAGTAGTTGGTGCTTGCAGAACCATGTAGAATATGAACAACTAGTGCACATTAAACCATTTGATCAATAAAGAACAGAATATAAACCAGCGTTATATCTATATAGATTACCAATTAAGCTGCTTACAATCTTAGCAGAGTTCCTAGCTCTTTGCCTCCATAATTGCTCTTATACCATGTGTGTTGCTTTTACCTAGATTTCGAAATGGACGCCAGACAGAGAGGCAATGGAAGACAATAGCACACAACACTCGGTTTTTGAAGTACGTAGTATGACTCTTTCATATTCCACACTGACACACACAATCGACTGCTAATTAAACCACGTGATGAGTAGGAAGAGTTTGGAGTTCCAAATCAAAACAAACTTGACATTGAAATTTAAAAGATTATTCGATTCGGCCTGACAGATTGAAGCGAGAGAATCCGGATAGACATGACCCTAATCTAGATTCTCATCCCATTCCACCTTCAAAGAGACCGGCAATCCACATTCTCGATCAGCTCACATGCCTAAGAATCTCGTATCAATTGCCAAAATCAATTACTTTCATTAGTTTAAATGTTTTAGATCAGTGATGATTTATATATATATATATATATATGTGTGTGTGTGTACGTTGCCAAAATCACTGATCGAGAAATTTTTAAAATATTTGAAAAAAAAAAATAGTTTTGTTTTTTTCTTCATTTGTCTACACAGAAAACAAATGTTTCCCAAACTTCTGACACAGTATTCATGGTTTAATAAAAAAATGAATGTTCTCATGTCTCTTTGTTCTTGATAAAATAATATTTAATTATCTTTTAAAATCCCCCTTGCCCGTTCGAACGTAGCAATGATGTACTTAAAATATATTTCGTACCTCGTTCTTCAAATGCAGATAAGTTTAAATATAACAGTTAAATTGATCATAGTATACGATCGAGGAAGTCCAAGTTTGCTAGTTTGGAATTACTTTGATATAGTTAGCACACCTTTCTAAAGTAACGTCCTATCCGTACAATGAGAACAAATATTGTGGGAGAAGAGTATATATAATGATACTCTTTGTATATATATAATATTGTGGAATAGCTAGCACACCTTTCTCATGAGATACTGACTACTGACTAGAGTATATATATATAATATGTATAATGATACAGGTTCAACTCATTACAACACAATTGCTTTTTAGTGACGGTTGGGAAATTGTGACAGTCCCTAAACCGTCACTAAAAGGCATTTTCTGTGACAGTTTCTAGAAATCGTCACTAAAAATAGATGGGATTTTTTTTTACGTTCCAACGTATGAGAAATATACATTCGAACGTCACATATACGTTCGAACGTTATGTCTGTTTACGTTCAAACGTAAAATGTTTTGGCGCAACCGTTCCAACGTTATTAATTAACGTTCGAACGTAAAATGTTTGTGCCAATGTACGAATGTTAAGTAATAACATTCGAACGTTCATTGTAAATTTAAATTAAATGACTTTAATTTAAAAATTATGTGGTTTTTATTGTGCATAATTTGTGAACAAGTCTAAAAAATTGAATTGTATATATTTATATATACACAATTTGTAATATACATTTATGTTTATATATATTTGAAATGCAGTGATTTAGTATTAAAGTTAGAAAATATAACATCAAAGAAGATTAAAAATTGAAATTAAAAAACGATAGAAATATTCAATAATATTTTTCTTTACAAATATTAAAAATAAAAAACAAAATTTGATAGAATGTAGTAAACAACAATCAGATGATAACGTTATCCGTAAAAATCGAACTCCGTACCTCCACAGTCAAGATATCAACCTTGTCGTTGAGGATAGTTACACGATGGGTGAGTTCGGCAACAGACGCCGATATAGCCTCGAGCAATCGATCTATCTTATGATTGATATGCGCAATCAGCTGTGAGATGACCGCATCAACCCAAGCAGGCCGCACATCTCCTGCAGATGTACTCGGCGTATGCTGACTACTACTCCAGACATGTAACGCCCCGACCCCAAGGGTTCGGAGAGTTAGCTCATATTACCTAATAATCAACTCCAATAATACTTTTAAATAAACCAGAGTCTCCATAACATATTAACCTATTTGTTCAAGACAAATATTCATGTTCATACTTAAGGGCACATCCGTGGTGTATCGTGGATATACATAAACTTTTTCCATAAAGACTAAAAATACTCATTACTCAACATACAAAAGTCACATAAAATATCAACGCTACCAAAAGACCCTTAAACAGAGCATTTACAGATTTCTATGATCCACAAAACTTGCAAGTACCCCCTATTCCTGATTCTCAGCTGTTGCATCAAGATTATTTGAAACATATTATAGAATTAGGGGTGAGTTATCAACAACTTAGTAAGGAGAGAACATATACTAGTATGTAAACAGAGCATTTACAAATTTCAAAATACAAAATAAAATAATTTTATTTTGTGAATGCGGTGTCATAACATATTATCAACATTTCAGAGCGAAAGTTCAAAAATATTCTTATTTAAAATTTCTTTGGCACAGCATAATTGAAATCTCATATCAAAACAGAATTCCATGTTTAACCCCCGTGGTAGGGTTGTGCTATCCCCGGTGGCCAAACCAGGCAGTGTCATATAGTGAACTTCCCATTTTTCAATCTCGGAGCCCCGAGTGTGCACACAGGAAAGAACACGTAAAAAGACCACTTTGTTTCCAAAGTGGGTGCACTCATATCATATCATATCATGGTGGTACCAACCATATCACGTGAACCAGTATCATCTCAGAACCATATTCAGAACAGATAAGTATGCCAAAGTTTTATCATATCAAAATATGTGCGAAACATATTCATTTCATTTCCATTCTATCAAAAACAGATCCAAATCATTTCATATCACATGCATAAAAATCTCAATGATAACATATTCGCTCTTTTTCATTTTTCATAAACATGTCAAATATTGCTCATGTCTACACAATGCATGTCAGAAAATATTCTCTTTTTCTTACAGATTTCATGAGTGATGCAAATAAACGACCGAGGTTGATTTTTCTCAAGTTTTCATTTCATCACAAAATATGTAAAGCTTTTAGGAAGTCAACCTCAGTCTCGATAGTTCGTATAAAACCTAGCATAGGATCCCCGCTTACCTGAACGACTTAACTTTTCAGAATTTTCCTAAAAATGTCGAGTCGACTATAAATCATCACCTATAAAAATATTTACATAATTCCATAAGTTTTCAATCAATCATGGATTTCGATATTTAAGCCTAAACTTTTAAAACAACCTATTTTAATTCCTCAATACTTAAAATTCTCTTAACTATAAATATCATTACTTTCTAAATTCATCAATATCGACTTAAACGAATCTGTACCGAAGAGAGAAATCGAATAAATATTATGATAAATTAATACCGATGTCGTATTATAGATTAATAAAATACTATGGCCATTTTAAGTCCCATGAAATGAGGCCAACTTAAAAAAAAAATTCAATTGAAAACTAAATAGCTTGAATTAACCATATAATCATCATTTTTATTTTTTTTAATTTTTTTATAATGGAAACCAAGCCCATTCATTAAAACACAACCAATAAACCAAGCCCATTAAAACAAAATCCATTAACTAAATCTACGTAACAATATATATGAAAACTGATCAACATGTAGAAACACTTAATAACAAGTTTGAGGTGTTTTATGGAAAAGTCAAGACCAAAGGCCTGATGGCAGTTTCGTAGTTACTAGGAATATCATGACCATAAAGTGTAAAACTACATGTTAATATTTTCAAACAGTGTGAAATTTCTGCTTGTTTCTATATAAACATAAAACACAACAAAAGGAAAGAAAAGAAACCAAAAGTGGAGGTGCGACGAGGCTCACCGTGAGGGAGAAGTGGTCGCGGCAGAGAGAGAGGCATGCGATTCAGAGAGAGAGGGAGAGAGAAGAAATCTGTGAGAGAGAGAGAGATAGAGCTGAAACCGAGAGAGCGGTAAAAGTGAGAGAAGAGGTGGAGGGGAAGATACGGCGAGGGAGTGTTCGTGGCTTACCGAGGGGCAGAGGTGGCGCGGGGTGGACTAATGGTGGTGCGACGACGGCTGGCAGTGAGGATTGCCAAGTTGGTGGCACACGGATGGAGAGAAAACTCCTCTGTTTTCACGTGTGAAAATAGGGAAGGGAAATCTTAACCGGCGGCTGAGACACCGGACGTGGAACTCGGAGGGACGGTGGCGCACGGCTGGGGGAAGGACTCCTAGTGATTGAGCTACCGGCGAGACTGTGTGGTGGAGTTGCTGCACGAAAATGGCTCTGCGGGTGGCGGTTTATTGTTGCAGACCGAGGCTTCGGTTTGGTGTTTTTGCAGAGAAACTGTGGTCTTCTGTGAAGAGGGAACCGAGCGACACTTAGTCTAGGGTTGAAGTTGCTTAATATATATATAGACTAAAATAGAAAATAGATCAAACCTAAATAAAAAGAGAAGAAAGAACTTGCATGAAAAAGGAAAAAAAAAAAGAACGGTGTGAACCCGTGAACCTGTGCTATGTAACGGATTGCAAGATCCCGTGCGACGCATTCTAGAAGATGTTCTTCCCACGTGCATGGCTGGCAGTGGCTGGGTCTTACACGACATGACTTGGCTCAGGCTGCGTCAGAGGAACTAGATCCTCTACAGGGGTGGGCTGACGTCCCTTTGCCTGTCCAATGCTACGTCGATGCGTGGTCATGTCAAGGGGGCTCATCTGATCTTTGACCCGCTCCTCTGGCTGGATCGGCACTCCCCGTGCAAGTAATAGTCGGCTGATTAGGACACCGTATGGGAGATTATCCGTGGAGACGATGCTCGCCTCGTAACGGATCCTCTCAAAGATGTGCAGTGGCAAATCTATAGGATCTCCACGTGCCACTCGTATCAAAAATTGTGCCTGAAGCCGACTAAATGTGGTTTTATGAGCCACGGGATCGACATTTGTTGCAACAATAAGGTGCAACATGCGGAAGAAATGTAGCAGATGGTTCTGGTTGAAGGCGTTCTTCCGCTCGATTTGCAGGCGGTCCCTCCGGGTGAGGATGTAGAAATCTTGGTCTCGGTCATCGTCCCTAGCCTCGACGCCAGTATCCTCAACCTCAGACTGGCCTGCATCTCTGGCTGATGCTGGCTCAAATGGGCGGCCAGTACAGATGTAGAAGTGCCTACATCCTCACGAGGTGTTGAGTGTGCAAATGTCTCAACTTCTCGACGAATCCTGAGGTGCTCGCCGATCACATCTGGTGATACCTCAATGGAAACATTGCGTACAGTCACGGTGTGAGAGGATTCATCCTGAGGCATGTCACACATCCCCATATAGAATTCTTGAACCATTGAGGGGTATACCTTCCCCCTCAATGTGCAGATATTTCCCCAGCCTCTACTGAGGAAAGTATCTCTCAGGTTCGTCTACAGCCAACAGAGTTCGTCGAACTCATTAATCAGGACCTCTCGCTCTACCATAACAGTACGAGCTCCGATACAAGTAGTGTTCGGCGTGGCTCCTTCCCTCCCTCGTTTCCTAGTATGCAGTGGAAGAGCCATATCCTGAAAATAGAAAAGGAAAAAAAATTATTTACATTAATGCATTTTTTTGTATTAATTTTAAGCTGCTCTGCATTAACGTTCGAATATATCAAAAGAAATGTTCGAACGTTAAAGATAAAACATTCGGACGTTTATTTATACGTTTGCACGTAAAAAAATGTAAATAAATTTACATTCGAACGTAAAACATATACGTTCAAATGTAAAACATAGTCGTTCGAACATAAGTAGTAAATAAATATTCGCTGACATACATTCGGACGTTTATGTTATAAGTTCGAATGTATTTGTTTTATGTGTGAACGTAAATATGAACGTCTGAACGTCGAAGCATGAATAAAGTAGAAAATCACTACGTTCGGACGTTATAATTAAACGTCCGACCGTATGTGATTTACGTGCGAAAGTAAAATATTCACGTTCGAACGTATGTCGTTTAATAATATTTAAAAAGTAGTACATCCAGACGTATATATTAAACGTTTAGACAGAAAATTGATGAATATGATGTCCGAATGTAAGACAATGAACGTTCAAACGTTACGATGCAGAATGGCTAAGTCGACTCAGCCATTATTAAAATCTCAAAAATTTATCTACAAGGTTCTAAATACTGAAATGTCACCGTAGAAATGAAGTATACACTTCAAAAAACATTTCTACGGTGACTATTCGGCCAATAGCTGGCCGTGGTGGCCGGAAAATGGAGTTGAAAATCCGGCCACCATTTATCCGGTTTTAAACAAAACTCAATTCAAATCTCAATAAAATACATGTTATTTGAATAAAAGATGAATGCCTACCTTTTAGTGATGGTTGTGGCGGAGTTGACGGCGGTGGTGACGGAGGCGTGTTGGCGTGCAACGGAGTAGAGATGATAACGTTTTGGAAATGTCGTTTCGACGTTTGGTTTTGTCCTTATTTACACATAACGTTCGAACGTAATTATTATTACGTTCGAACGTTTGTCAATTTAATTTCCAAAATATTATCTATAATATATTATATTATAAATGTTTATGTTATATATTAGGATGTTATATAATATTATTGACAATTAGATTAATTGGTTTTTTTTTTAGTGCTTGTTATATTTCTAAAGTTTAGCAATATGTTTATACATGTTGTTGTGATTTTATGCTTACTTTTGAAATAATTGTGATTATTGTTTGTGAATTTTGTGAATAGTTTATGAGTTTATGGTGTTCATTGATGAATTAATATGTGTATAAATATTGTTGTGAGAATATTGTGAATATTCTGTGATATGGATTTAAAATATTGTGATTATTGTTTTTGAATTTTTATTGAATATGTTTTAACAAGAAAATTATAAGTTTATGATCTTAATTATAAGTAAAGATTAAAAACATTTAATATACAGATAATATGAAGTTTAATATATAACATGGAGTAAGTATATATAATATATTCATACTAATTTAGTTAGAATATGATTATTATTCAAATTATAAGTATAATATAAATTATGTCTTAAAAAAAATAAAAAATACAGGACCGACTAGCTAGCTAGCTTGGTGATTACGTTATAGTTGCGTACCTTCATTTGTTGTGTTTGTGGCTATGAACTGGGCCGTACGTATCTTCAGACATCAAGATAGCTAGGTGTCCAAAATACACATTCTGATTGTCTATATATATATACAATGTAGTATATAGTTATAAATATATAAAATGTAGTATATATATTATATTATAAGTTAGTATATAATAAAGAATTTAATAAGTAACAATTTAATATATATTATTGATTTATATATATGGTATAGTTTATATATTATATTATTATGTTCTCATTTAAAGTATTATGCTATCATACTATACAATGTAGTATATAGTTATAGATATATAAAATGTCGTATATATATTATATTATAAGTTAGTATATAATAAAAAATTTAATAAGTAACAATTTAATATATATTATTGATTTATATATATGGTATAGTTTATATATTATATTATTATGTTCTCATTTAAAGTATTATGCTATCATACTATACAATGTAGTATATAGTTATAGATATATAAAATGTAGTATATATATTATATTATAAGTTAGTATATAATAAAGAATTTAATAAGTAACAATTTAATATATATTATTGATTTATATATATGGTATAGTTTATATACTATATTATTATGTTCTCATTTAAAGTATTATGCTATCATACTATACAATGTAGTATATAGTTTTAGATATATAAAATGTAGCATATACATTATATTATAAGTTAGTATAGTAGGAATTGTACGTTCGAATGTTTCAAGTTAACGTTAGAACGTTAAACTAAGAGGCGGGAAATTTCCCGCTCGATTAAGGTATCTGTGTGATTATTCAGACGTTCGGACGTTTATACTATACGTTTGAACGTTATTTGATGAAAATTACTAGAAAATTATGTACATCCGAACGCCAAATCTGTTAACGTCCGAACGTTAGTTAAATTAGTGCGGGAAATTTCCCGCTCAAATGTGGTAACACTTTGATGAAATGTACGTTCGGACGTTTAAGTTAAATGTTCGAACGTTCATCTGTAAATCTACGAATGTTCGAACGAAAAATTGTGATACATTCGAACATATATGAGGAAAGTGCGGGAACTTTCCCGCTAGATTTTATGTTATATCATAAGAAGGGTACGTTCGAACGTGTATTGTAAACGTCCGAACGTTCTGGGCGGGAATAATTTTTGTGTTTCATTACGTTCGAACGTTAACTTAAAATATAACGTTCGGACGTACAACTTAAACGTTCGAACATTTAAACTAATAATTTTAGAACTTAATCAGTACGCGCACGGGAGGAAGCGGATCATTTCTTCTTCTCCCGTGCGCGCAACAGAGAGACAGAGAGAGTTGAAACTTGTGAGTATTCGGCCCGAGGCTCCTGCAGGAGAGAGAGAGAGAGAGAGAGAGGGTTAGAGTGAGAGAGAGTTGAGTTAGAGAGTGATGTGAGTTAGATAATACAAGATTTAGAGTGAGAGAGAGTTGAGTTTTGGTAAGAAAAAAGTTTGATTTCTTGTCTTTGTTTGAATTTTATGATATTTATATTGTGTTTTTGTTATAGAATATTTCTAATAAATTAGTGTTGTATTTTTTTGAATGATTGGTTGTTTTGGGAAGTTAGAAGATTTTGATTTGTAAGAGGATATTGTGAGTGCTAGGTATATTTCTAAACTTTATCAATATGTTGTTATGATTTTATGCTTACTCTTGAAATATTGTGATTATTGTTTGTAAATAGTTTGTGAGTTATTGTAAATATGTTGTGATATGGATTTGAAATATTGTGTTTATTATTTGTGAATGACGTTTTGAAGAAACATTATTAGAAATATATTGTCATTAGGCTTTGTTAATACATGTTTATTGCTTACTCAAGTTTATGAATATGTTAATACATGTGGCATATTATTTTGTGAATATATTGTGAGTTATTGTGAATATATGGTGATATGGACTTGAAATATTTAAATTATTATTTGTGAATGATGTTTGAATATGTTTACATTGTTACAAATATATTGTCCTTAAGCTTTGTTAATACATGTTTATTGCTTACTCAAGTTATAGAATATGTTAATACATGTGGCATGTTATTTTATACTTACAATTGAAATATTGTGATTATTATTTGTATAGTTTGTAAATAGTTTGTAAGTTATTGTGAATATGTTGTGATATGGATTTGAAATATTGTAATAATAATATTTGAAATTAAGTAATAACAAATAAAAGTAACTCTTTAAGAATTATAATAATTAAAATTATATTATAACCTTTGAAATTTAAGTATGATAATTAAAATAGGAAACTTTAAGAATAGTAATAATTAAATATTGATAATAATATTTGAAATTAAGTAACAAAGGATAAAAGTAACTCTTTAAGAATTATAATATTTAAAATTATATAATAACCTTTGAAATTTAAGTATAACAATTAAAATTATACTTTAAGAATGATAATAATTATAATTATAATATAACTTTTAAAATACTCTTCAATAAAAAAGTCTTGAACCTACTAAATAAGTAGAATTGAAATATGTATATATACTTATTTATTATAAACTAAAGAGAAAGAAAATAAGGATCAAATAGATGCTTATATAAAAATTAAATACTTATTGTCTATATAAATAAATAACTCACTCAATTAAGTATAACAATTAAGATTATAATTGTGGAATGATAATAATTAAAATTATATAATAACCATTAAAATTATATATAACAATTATAATCTCTAAATTTTAGTCTAAATACTTGACTGTCATAGTCTCTCCGGCCTTGACTACTCTCCTCCGGTCTTGACATACACTAATTGAGAGTTGTCAGGGCTGGAGAGTCTATGACAGTTAAGCAATTAGATTAACCTTTGAGCATAAGTATGATAATTAAAATTCAACTTTACGAATAGTAATAATTAAAATGTGATAATAATATTTGAATTAAGTATAACAATTAAAATAACTCTTTACGAATTATAATAATTAAAATTATAGTATAACCTTTGAAATTAAGTATAACAATATAACAATATAACACTACTTGAAGGTGACATTGTTAATTTAAACAACATGGAGGTATTGTTTGTATGATTTTTTGATAGATGCGTGTGACATTGCATAAATACCCTTAGACCCGTTTGGGAATCAGTGTACATTTATGTGTCCACTGATTCCTGAATTGTCCAGTGTGGACAGTTTGGGATTATATTATCTGTATTGCACATTTTTGTTACTCGCTACTTTCCACGTTTAATATGAAGTTTTAGTGTCTTCTTCTACTATTCGTAGGGTCACAATCCCGATATTTGAACATGTATACTTGGAGAACTATGGGGAGGTGCTGCCGAAATTTCTACTAACGTGAAAATTAGTAGAGTGACGAGATTTGTGCAATATGGAGAATATAATTTCGAATGGGATAGGACCAACTACCTTATCAAAAAATAATGAGAATTGGAGCATGACATGCATGTGAATTTTCAATGTATGTGTTATTAATATATAGATGTTTTTAGAAATGGACAAAAATTGGATGCGTCTGGACGATAGACTTGGAAAGGATTACGTACCCAATGCACGTGGAGTAAGAACCTTCATTGATTTTGCACGGGCCTATGCTGATAGTCGTGGTTACATTAAGTGTCAATGTCGAGGGTGGAAAAATTTGTGTGCAATAGGATTGGATGAAGTAGAAAGTCATATATTTGTGAACGGTATGGATCTAGGGTATACACGATGGGTACTGCATGGTGAGCCGTATGAAGGGTCAGTAGATGTATTAGTCGATCATCATAATTATTTGCGGCACATGGATTATGAAAATTTTCCTTCACTGTGAGAAGATGCAAAGCGCGAGCTTTACCCAGGTTGTACAAAACATTCCAAAATGTCATTTATTGTGCGGTTGCTTCACATTAAATCATTGTGTGGGATGTCAACAAAAGCAATAAACATGGTATTGGACTTATTTAACGAGGTGCTTCCCGAAGGGTCTGCATTGCCTAAGAACTTTTATGAAGCGAAACAGTTGAGAAAGGGATTAGGATTTGAGTACAAGTCCATACATGCATGCAAGAATGATTGTGTATTGTTCTGGAAGGAGAACAAGGAGAAACAAGCATGTCCTGTATGTGGAGAGTCGAGGTGGAAAGGTAAGAAAAACGTGCCGGTTAAGGTGTTGCGGTATTTTCCCTTGAAACCTAGGTTGCAAAGACTATATATGTGTAAGAAAACAGCTCATGATATGAGGTGGCACGAGGAGAAAAGAGTTAAGAATGATGCATATATGAGGCATCCAGCTGATTCACTTGCATGGCAGTCTTTCGATAATCAGTATCCAGAGTTTGGGATAGAAGCTCGGAACGTGCGCCTGGGACTCACAACCGGTGGATTCAACCCTTTTGGGAATATGAGTACAAGTTATAGCACTTGGCCCATGGTATTGATTCCGTACAATCTTCCACCATGGAGGTGCATGAAGGCGCCAAACTTTTTGTTAACTTTACTCATCCCTGGCCCTAGATCACCTGAATGATATTAACGTATTCATGCAGCCATTGATTGAAGAGCTGAAAGAGTTATGGGAAACAGGCGTTAGAACTTATGATGCATCTAAGTCGACATCTTTTCAGATGCATGTTGCGGTAATGTGGACCATAAATGATTTTCTGGCATATGGGAATCTTTCCGGCTGGAGTATGAAAGGGAAGTTAGCGTGTCTGACTTGTAATAAAGAAACTGCTAGTGAGTAGCTAAAATATTCTCATAAGTTGTGTTTCATGGGTCATCGACGTTATTTACCAGCAAATCATGCATGGAGAAGAGAATGTGCCAAGTTTGATGGGAGAGTAGAGGATAGGATTGCACCAAAAGAGTTGACTGGAGAAGAGATAGTGGAACAACTGCAACATGTTAGAGTGAACAATTTTGGCAGAGGTCGGGAAAAGAACAAGAGAAAATGAGCCGTAGCAGAATTGAATTGGACAAAGCGTAGTATTTTTTTTGACTTGCCGTATTGGTCGTCATGCAAGTTGCGACATAGTTTGGATGTAATGCACCTAGAGAAGAATATTTGTGATAATATATTGGGTACATTGATGAGTATTAACAAAAAGACAAAAGACACGATCAAGACGAGGAAAGATCTTGAGAGAATGAGAATTAAACATAATCTACATTTGCGGGTGGAAGGCAATAGGGTGGTCATACCGCATGCATGTTTTATGATGACGAGGGAGGAGAGGATGGATTTCTGCAAATGGTTGCTAGGTGTGAAGTTGCCAGAAGGTTATACTTCAAATATTGGTAGATGCGTGAGTCCTGATGATTGGAAAATCAATGGATTGAAAAGTCATGATTGTCACGTATTTTTGCAGAAGTTATTACCTGTGGGAATTCGTGGGAAGCTGACATCTAATGTACGTGTCGCCATACCTGAACTCTGTATGTTTTTCAAGGATTTGTGCGCTCGGGTAGTAAATCGAGATGTGTTGTCGAAATTGGAAGAAGACATTGCTACTATACTATGTAAATTCGAGCAGATCTTCCCACCATCATTTTTTGATGTCATGGTCCATTTAGCAATACATTTATCACGAGAGGTACTTCTGGGTGGACCGGTGCAGTTCCGTTGGATGTATCCAGTTGAAAGATACTTGGGTCAATTGAAGCGCACTGTTGGGAATAAAGCCAAAGCTGAGGGTTCAATAGCAGAGGCCTATATACACGATGAATGGTTAATATTTTGCTCTCTATATCTTCGTGGTGTTGAGACACGATTTAATCGTCAAGAGTGAAATGCTGATCTTGCTACTCCGCCTCCTCATGAGCTATCAGTGTTTTCCCAGAATGTACGACCCTTGAGTGCACAAACAGGTTACGATTTAATTGATGGAGAGTTGGGTAAAGTTCGGTGGTATGTGCTAAATAATTGCCGAGAGATTGATGATTATCTTAGGTATGTCTTTTCATTGCCTTGAATAATTATAGTTTTTTTAAAATTAATTATAATTGTTGTGCTCAAAATATACTTCTTTTGAAACATGTTATAACAGTGACCACATGGACAAACTTAGGACGAAAGGCGTAGAAAATATAGAGGCAAGACACGAGGAAGCATTTCCCGGATGGTTTGAAGAACGTGTATATACTATTTCAATTGTTAGATTTTGGAACAACGTGCTCGTGATCCCGGATTAATTTTTTCTGAATTGTATGCATTGGCCCGTGGTCCCTCAAATAGAGCACTTCGATATACTGCATGCACGGTTCGAGATTATAGATTCCATACTTTGGACCGTGAACATAATAGAAAGACTCAAAATTGTGGTGTGTTGGTCGAGGGGAGTCATGGAACAGATGATATTGACTATTATGGTGTCAAATGTGATATTATCGGATTGAAATATCTGGGTGGGTCTGTAACATGTCTTTAAATGTGATTGGTGGGATCTAGGCGGTGGTCGAGTTTTGATACATAGGGATAATCACTTTACGGGTGTCAATACTGCATCTAAATGGTACGAAGATGATCCATTCGTATTGGCTTGTCAAGCTACCCAAGTCTATTACTTGATTGATCCAATGAAAAGTGCTGATGAAGATAGTGGAGAGATAACTTGGCGAGTCGTACAAAAATTTGTTCCTTGAAATATATATGAAGCAGGAACGAGTGCAGATTACGAGAATAGTGGAGATGAAGATGACACTCCGATTGTTGAGGCATACCAGGAAGATGGAGAGGGTATTAACTTGTTTGTTGACCTCGGTGCACTCGAGTTGCTCCCCATGTGTAGAGATGATGTCCCACCCGTCTGTATTAAATGATCATTCAATTCAAGTAAGTGAGGAGGAAGAAGAAGAAGACGAGTCAGAAGATGAAGACGAATCAGAATCCGGGCAGGAGGTGGATAAGGACGATGAAGAAGAGGTGCATGATGATGATGAAGATGTTATTGATGGAGATTCTGAAACAAGCATGGAAAATTCATCTGAAGATGAAGAATAAAAGTACTAAATATTTTATTCATATAGATGACTATAAAATATATTAAATTTTCATAATTTCTTCTAATTAATTTTCTTTGATATAATTAATTATTTTCAAGAATGCCGCGAAAACGACAACGAAGAAATGTGCCTCCGCCAAGTCCAAGTCCTGAATCCATTGAGGACTCCCCACTCGAGGAATCCATTCCTGAAGATCAAGCTAACACAGAAGAGAATAACAGCCAGTCGACACCTACCAGTAAGGAAATATTGTCGTTGATGATTATATATATAGTTAATATTTTTTTCTCAATAACTATATAATTATAATTATAGTATATCTATTATCATGTAGTTGATGCATCTGCACGTCGTGGTCGGGGCTATACAGGCGGAATCTCTCTTGAAAAAAATAGAAGGCACGAAAAACTGAAGATCGCAATTCCTGATTATTCCACTGGAGGAGTGGATGATAGTGCTGCAGCGCTTTCCTCCTATATTGGCACAGTAGTTCGAGCTTATGCTCCATTTTATGTGCGCTCATGGCGAGATGCTCCGAATGAGATTAAGGAGCACATTCGAAGTCGTGTGCTGGTGAGTTTACTTTTCAATACATTTTTTTCACCTAGATTAGTATATTATATTTTTGACCTGATTCCCTTGTTAGGATGAATTCGACCTCGACTTTGGCCGTAGCGAGGATTTGAGAACCGTGAATGAGTTGATGGCTACACTATTCCGACGTCACAAAGGACGATGTCATGACCACTTCAAGAAGTTTGAGAAGTTGGAAGAGGCTGCGCAGTCTCCTTTTCAGCAGATGAAGTTAGATGTTGGAGAAAGTGTTGTGATCTTTTCGCATCTCCAGATTATCAGGTATTTTACATTTATATTCGTTCTATATATTATATGTATACATATTACAATTAACATTTTTAATATATTTTGTAGCACTTGAGTTCTACAAATGCACAGAATAGATCCGCTCTGACTGTCTACCATTGTGCCGGTTCAAGATCATTCCACCGTCTTGCTGAAAAAATGGTAATTAAAAAATTATAGAATTAATTTATTTTCCTGATATTCTTTCTGATAAGTACTAACATTATCTTTTTAAAATTGCTAATGTCGCTTTGTTAGAAACGTGATGATCCTAAAAACTTTTCCCTCATTCATGTCTATGCTGCTGCTCACACTAATGAGCATAGTGAGTGGATGGATCCTGTCGCTGCAGATAATTATGTAAGCAGTGTTAATTTTGTTAAATAAATTATTTATATAACATTTTAATAGTTTATTTCTTATTTCTATTTCTTTTAATACGTTACTAATTATTTACGATCATTACCTTTTAAATTGCAGAGAAAAATGATGGAGATGCAGTCGGCTTCTGAGGAATCCTCTCCTAGTGACATAGACATATTCACGCAAGTGCTCGGGCCACAGTCTAGTATGGCAAGAGGTTTGGGACGATCTATCAAGCATAAATGTTCATCCTCCTCAACCTCATTGGCTTCACAAATTAATAATCTTACGGCAGATTTAGAAGCTACACGGCGTGAGAATGAGTATATGAGGTCGAGACAGCAAGAGTTAGAGTTTTTGTTAGAACGACAATCTCATTTAGAGACGCGTTTGCGAGACTAACAGAGAGACCAGGAGGAAAGAATACGCAGTGAAGTGCAAGAGCAAGTGCAATGGGGGATGATGGTGCAAATGGAGCGTGTTATGTCGTTGCAACAGAATCGCCGTGGGCGAGGGAAAAAGAAAAAATAAATTTTATCAGTATTTCTGGCTAGTTTTAATATCTAATTTTGTGCTTTTATAAGACATTGTTACTTGTTAATTGATGGTATGTAATATGATACAATTGGTATTATGTTTTTAAATTTTATGAAATTAGTATTTCTGATCTGTACGTTCGAATGTAAATAAAAATTGTGCGAACATTGGTTCACACTCTAACAAACGTTCGAACGTAAATACAATTGGATCGTTCGAATGTCAAACTATACGTTCGAACGTCCTCACGCTAAAACAAACAAACCGTTCGAACGATAAAGCGATTAACGTTCGAACAAAGAACTTGCATTTGAACGCTCATTCGTTTACATTCGAAATAACGTCCGAACATTAAACGCCCTACGTTTGAACATTTACATTTACGTTCGAACAAATATTCGAACGTTTATTGTAATTAACGTTCGGACGCATTAACATTCGAACGTAAATATGATACGTTCGAACGATAATCAACGAACGTCAAATTCTCTCATTCGAATGCCAATCGGTCGGGTTAACGTCCGAACGTGATTTTCTGTGACAGTTCTCAATCGTCACAAAAAAAGGAACGTTCGAACGTTGTACCGAACGGAACAATTCCAACCGTCACTAAAAAAACTTTTGCTGACGGTTGAACAATAAACCGTCACCAAATGTTTTCTGTGACGCATTTTAGGTGACGGTCGTAGTGACGGTTTCAAACCGTCACCAAATATGTTTAGTGACGGTTTGCCATTTTTTTGTGACAGTTTCCTCTGTCACAAAAGACACATTCTGTTGTAGTGACTCTTTCTACAAATATATTTTAAATTGAGTGTATTTCTATAAAAATATAATTTAAAACAGAATTGTATAAAGAATTGTGAAAAACGTTATTCATGATGTATCATTTTCCATATATATAATGCTGCGCTTATTCATATTATTAGTATTGTTGGTAGTCGCGAAATCCCCCTTAATATTCACCATGATATATATGTATTAAAAATGTATCCAAGCGACTAGCTTTTGTTTAAATTTTGTATCTAAAACATTATTGATCACGATAATATTCATTTGAAAAATATTTGATACAGTTATAGAGTGTACAAGTACCACGTTCTTCAAATGCAAAAAGTGGATAAAAATGATACTGACATAAAAAAATTATTTTTTTAATGTTGAAACCCACTCTTTTTCCAATAGAGTGAGCTAAGCTTCACATTTTATAACTACATATAGCGTTATTCTATCTACTTTAATGAATTCCCACAGTTACTTTTTATTTCATGCTCATATTCAAAATGTTTGTCCCTTCTAATGCACTCTAGACCTGGCGATGGCTAGAAAATGCATTTATAGTTTTTAACTTTTCTTGATAATTCATGTCTATAAGAATTGCCAACGTTTAAATATTTCAAAATAAATTTAGAGCTCAATTGCTTGCTGTATAAAATGTATCTTATAAGGCTCAATGCGCCCACTTTCCCCGCAGGCGACGCAACTCAAGGAGTGGTGGTGCACTATGGGGAAGGTCCTTTAAGTAGATGACTTGTCAGGTTGTTAGAGCGTGCGTTTTGTAAGAAAAATGAGTATTTATGATGAATTATTTCTGACTAGAATAACTATTAATTTGTGACGAGAAGAAACCCATTTTTATAAGAAATTGTTATTTTTGTAGGAAATAGTGACAAGGATTATTGGGAATACTAGATGTATGTCAATACTGGTTGCATGGTTCATGAGGTACGTACCAATTAGTTTTATCGAAGGATTCGCCTCAGATCAATCTCTCTCTCTTTCTATATATATATATATATAAAGACCATTGTCCTTATGATCTCTGATCAATTAGTTGCATGTTTGTCCCTATCTCTCTCTTTATATAAAAGAAAAAGCCATTTTCCCTAGTCTCCCAAAGTTAATTTATGGCTCGTCTCCGTGTTATCTCAGGCTTTTATATTCACAATAAAATTAAGTATTTATGGCTCGTCACCCTGTGGTCAAAGCTAGCGATTTATAACCTATGCGAACAATACAAAAGAAGAAGAATAAGACCTTTATTAAAAACTTCCCCGAACAGAAGCACTGGTCTCATTTTTATGACCCTAGCTAGCCTTGTACAGACAAAGCAAAATTCAAAGTCAAAAACATGAGATGATTCAATAAACAAGTCAAGAAAACATAAAAACATGAAAAGTAAAAGCAATTGTAAAATGTTTTTTTGTTTACAAAATTTACTTCTAAGAATATTTTTATTTTTTTATTTTGTAAAGTGCATTTTATTTTGTAGAAAATAATTTTAAAATAAATTATTTCTTAAATGTAATATTGCACTAGTGCGTGCTTTATCTTTTTTGAGGATTTTTATGGGTAATTTTATATTTTTAAACAGAAAATGGGGTACATTACAATTTTTGGATAGGTTGGAAAGATTGTTGAAATTTATAGTTTATAAGGAGCTCATAACTATCACTCCAATACTATACTTTATTACTACCACTTGTCCTTATAACGATCGAAGATGGCCGGTGCATATAATAAGTACTACGTGTGTGCATGCTTTTGTGCATTTTCTAATTAACACATTCATTAAATTGGAGTATGTTTTAGAACGAAACGGGAGTTAGAGAAGAATCGTACAAACAAAACATGCAAAGTTTTAAGCATGAAAAACTTTTGAAATTGCCACACGTACAAGAACATTAAAAAACTACATGGATCCATTCCATAACATTGGCCACTGCTTATTACCAACGTAGTCAAGATGTGATGCATATAATTGCATATCAATCTTCCTAACATAAGTGGCGGAATGGTTACAATAACAACTGCATGCAAACGAAGAAAACATCATACACTAGATCAGGATCTTTCCAACATAATTAACGATTGAGCGATGTCAATTTCATGGTAGGCGCCCAGCTTTAAGCCTGTCGTAGCAATCCTTGAAACATTTATCGAAGCCAAACTGATTCACATCTGCTTTCCACTGCTCAAAATTTTCCAAGACTTTCAGAATTTTTGTCCCCTGATCATCAACTACTATCTCGCCATGAGTACCTTTGCAGAGCTCAACCCGTCCAGTACTGTTTCTTTGTTCAATCAATTTCCTATTTATCCCAATGTCCGGACTACTTGAAGCCAGATACCGACTAATTATATTTAAATGATGAGTAAATCCTGCCTCCAAGGTGTTGGCAATTCCATAGCACTTGAAAGTGTAATTCTTGTCATCCTGATGATGTTGAACAAGTGATGTCTGTTGAAGGTAAAGATGAAGAATGAAAGAAAACAAAAGAAGGATTGGAGAGAAAATATTGTTCTCATTCAAAATACGTAAATCTGTGTACATCCCCAGTATTTATATCCTTTGAGCAACATCAACTTAACCAATCAGAAAATAGGAATAATAACCAACCTAACCTATTCTGCAATATTCCAGAAATAGAAAGCTATATGTACAAAGAAACAAAAAAAAGAAGAAACGATCCTAACAAACTATACTGAGCTGGAGGAATATTTTTCTGTTTTATTAGAGTGCGTGTGGAGCAGCTTTTCATTGGTGGAGGCTTGATTCTTTCTTTGTTGAGACTCCCCCTCAAGATGGGCATATATGTTCAGAATGCCCATCTTGGACAATAAAAACTGAAATTGTGCTGTGGACAAAGCCTTTGTAAAGATATCTGCCAACTGAAACTTAGAGCTAACATGAACTGGAACAATCACACCAGCAGCTACCCTTTCTCGAATAAAATGGCAATCTATCTCTATGTGCTTTGTTCTTTCGTGAAAGATGGGATTCTTGGTAAGATGAATAGCAGCTTGGTTGTCACAATATAGCAGTGCTGGTTGTTTGTGCTGTATGTTGAAGTCCTTCAAAAGTGTAATTAACCAAACAACTTCACAACAAGTGTAAGCAAGTGCTCGATATTCTGCCTCAGCAGAAGATCGAGATATTGTTGCTTGTTTCTTGGATTTCCAACTCACTAAAGAGTCTCCAAGAAAGACACAAAAACCAGTGACTGACCTTCGAGTTTCAGGGCATGCTGCCCAATCCGAATCACTGTATGCTTTGAGATGTAAAGAGGAACCAGCTGAGAAGAAGAGACCTTGGCCAATTGATCCCTTTAGATATCTCAGAACTCGGTGAGCATGGTGCAAATGAATCTGAGTTGGTTTGTCCATGAATTGGCTGAGAACACTCACGGCATAAGTGATATCTGGTCTACTAATTGTTAAGTAGATGAGCCTACCAATCAGCCTTCGATAGCTTGTAACATCTGTCAACATATCAGTAGAAGAGTGTGCAAGTTTATGATTTGATTCAATTGGAGTACAAGCTGGCTTACAACCAAGTAATCCAGCATCTTCTAAGATTTCTAATGTATATTTTCTCTGACACATGTGGATCCCAGCTGCTGTTCTTGCAACTTCTATCCCCAAGAAAAATTTCAAGATCCCGAGATCCTTGATCTTGAACTGACTGTGCAGAAATTCTTTGACACTTTTTATGGTGACTAAATTGTTGCTTCCCACAATTATGTCGTCAACATAAACTAAGAGAGCTGTAAAACCATGTTGATCATTCTTAGTGAACAATGAGTAATCAGATTTTGATTGGTAAAAGCCAATCGAGAGCAAAGCAGCAGTGAACTTTGAGTTCCACTGCCTAGAGGCTTGCTTCAAACCGTAGAGTGACTTATGTAACTTGCAGACCAGCTTTCCTTGTTGTTGAGACTCCCCCTGAGCCACATAACCCGGTGGCAAATCCATATATATTTCTTCATCAAGATCCCCATTCAAAAAAGCATTGTGTACATCAAGTTGGGCCAAGTGCCAGTTATTGATGGCTGCCAGTGCAAGGAAGAGTCTAACTGTGGTCAGTTTTGCCACTGGACTGAATGTCTCTTGGTAGTCAAAACCCTCTCTTTGAGTGTACCCCTTTGCTACCAATCTAGCCTTATGCTTATCAATGGTCCCATCAGATTTTAACTTGACCTTAAATACATATTTACAGCCAACTGGTTTCTTTCCAAGAGGTAAAGTAGTGATGGACCGAGTGTTATTGGCTTCAAGGGCATCAATTTCAGACCTCATGGCAGCTTTCCAATGATCAGAGGCCACAGCCTCTTCATATGACTTAGGTTCATGGGTTAGTGAGAGGGACAATGCATATGCTCGATGAGATGATGATAAATGATCATAGGTGATGTGATTGGTAAGAGGATATGGAGTGGAAAAATTGGATGATGTATGAATAGGGGCTTGAGAAACAAGGTGACAGTGATAATCTTGTAAATGGGATGGAGTATTCCTCAGTCGATTTGATCTCCTTGGAACAATGGCTGAATTTTGCTCTTCAGCTGGAGCAGATGTGGGAGAATTAGATTCTGATGCTGTGAGGTTTGAATCAATGAAATGAGGATTAGAAGGAAGATGAGAGGGAGCTGGAGACTGTACAGACTGATCTGAAAGATTGGTAGAGGAATCAATTGTGATTTGTTGAGAATGAAAGTCTGAAAATACAGGTGGAACAACAAAATCAAATTGAGAGGAAGATTGAGCAGAATTTGAAGAAAGAAAAGGAAAGGTAGACTCAATAAAGGTAATGTCCCGTGAAATGAAAGTGGTATGGTTATCTAAACTATAGACTTTATACCCTTTGACATCAGCGGGGTACCCTATAAAAATGCACCTCATAGCTCTTGGGTCAAATTTGGTTCTGTTATGTTTGAGTGTTGACACAAAGCAAAGGCATCCAAAGACTCTCAAATGGGTATAAGAAGGAGGTGAGGAAAAAAAAATCTCATAGGGAGATTTGTTGTTCAAGAGAGGAGTGGGAGTTCTATTCATGAGATATGTTGCTGTCAAGATGGCGTCTCCCCAAAACTTAGTTGGAAGAGAAGCTTGAAAAAGAAGTGCTCGGGCAACGTTGAGAAGATGTTGATGTTTTCTCTCCACAACTCCATTTTGTTGTGGAGTGTAAACACAAGATTTTTGATGTTGAATGCCATGAGAATTATAAAAAATAGGCATGTGAAACTCCATTCCATTATCTGTCCTTATTTTCTTTATTTTGGAATTGAATTGAGTTTGGGCCATGAGAATGAAATTCTGTAGAAGTTGTTTAGTTTCAGATTTGAATTTCATTAGAAACACCCAAGTTACTCGACTATGATCATCGACAATGGTGAGAAAATAATGATGGCCTTGTAGAGAGAATTGAGAGTAAGGTCCCCAAATGTCGCAATGGATTAAATCAAAATTGGAAGAAGTGCAGGAACTGCTTGATTGAAAAGAAGTTCGTTTCTGTTTTGCTAAGTGACAAACATTACAATCTGAAGAAGCATTACATTTGGCATCAAAAGAAATAGATTGAATTGCTCTAAGTTTCTGATCAGATAAATGTCCTAGTCTAAGATGCCAAAGGTTGAAGTCTTGTTGTGTCACAGCACTGCAGAAGCGAGGATTGGAGGAAAGAGGAAAAACTTTCAGGCTGTTGGAAGTTGTTTGATTGACAGCTTTGTTTTGGAGGGTGCTGGGAAGGAGGAAATAAAGGCCACATTGGATCTTAGCAAGCCCAATCGTCGTCCATGAAGACAGGACCTGTATGAAACAAAATTGACCCGAGAAAACAAGGCATAGAGAGGAATCATGAGTAAGCTTGCCAACTGAAAGAAGGTTAAAGGAAAAAGAAGGCACACAAAGGACACCAGTGAGTATAATGTTGTCTGAGAGGTGCACGGTGCCAATGTGAGTTGCTTCAACATGAGATCCATTTGGTAATTTGACAAATGTCTTGGTGGAGCAAGTGATAGAGCTAAAGAATGAGGTGGAGCAGACCATATGGTCTGTAGCACCAGTATCGACAATCCAAGGTACATTGGCAATACTAGGAAAAGATTTATGCATAACAGATAAGCAATGATGTTGATGAGTATCAAAAATAGATGCACTATGATCAATGGAAATGTGAGTGGAAAAAGGAATTATACCAGCCATGTTGGAGCATGCAACAGGGGAAGGATTATTTTCAGTGGACAACTGTTGAGGCTGATTAGTGGTCTGAACAGAACTTGAGTCATTAGAAGTGAGCTGTGACATCTGTCCATTGATTAGAGCCATGAGTTTCTGAATTTGATTCTGGGATAAGTTCAACTGGGGATTCTCCTGTATTCCCTTTTCTTGATTTTGAGAGGAAACCTGGTTTGCTGAATGTGGAGAAGAAAAATTCCCACTACCATGGTTCGACTTAGCTCTAGTGAACTTAAAATTTGGTGGGAATCCTATAAGCCTATAGCATTTCTCCTTAGTATGTCCAAGCTTTCCACAATGAAAACAGCTAAGATCAGATTTCTCTTTTCTTTTTGCTTGAGTACTATAGACTGCTAATGCTGAAGCCTCAGGAGAAGACACTATCAAATTTCTGGTCTGTCTTTGTCTTTCCTCCTGTAAAACTAGGGAAAAGGTCTTGTCTAGAGAAGGCATAGGACTCATCAAAATTATCTGGCCTCTAATGTGCTCATATGAATCATTTAATCCCATAAGAAACTTAAACACATAATCTGTCTCTTGAACATCACCGACTGATTTAAGGGCTTGACATGTACATAAACCACATGAACAACACGGGACAGGCCTATAGTTATGCATTTCTTCCCAAATCCCATTAAGTTGAGTGAAATACTCACTTACATTTTGGTTCCCTTGCAAAGTAGAGCTGAGTTGTTGCTGGAGTTGATAGATACGCACGTTATCAGGCTGAGCAAAGCGGGTTTTCAGCTTTTCCCATACTTCCTTTGCTGAGTTGATGTAGAGCACGTTTGATGCTATCTCCTTCGAAATCGAGTTGAGTAACCAAGATAAAATAAGGTTGTTGCAACGCAACCAGGGAATATACAAAGCGTCGGTCAGATTTGGTGTAGGTATACTTCCATCAAGAAAACCCAGCTTGTTTTTTATAGAGATGGCCAAGGTAAATGATCGATTCCATGAGAGATAATTTTGGCCAGAAAGAGGTGGAACAATCACCACAGTGTTGGCATTGTCACTGTAATGTAAATAGAAATGACTCTTTGGATCTTCAGAAGGTGAGACGTTGCTGGATTTCGTCATTGTGAAGAAATGAAATGAGAGCTATAATGTAGTGAAACTGTATGAAGAAATGGCTGAAAGAAAAATGAAGGACCTCAGGTTTCGAAACCTGGCTCTGATACCATGTTGAAGGTAAAGATGAAGAATGAAAGAAAACAAAAGAAGGATTGGAGAGAAAATATTGTTCTCATTCAAAATACGTAAATCTGTGTACATCCCCAGTATTTATATCCTTTGAGCAACATCAACTTAACCAATCAGAAAATAGGAATAATAACCAACCTAACCTATTCTGCAATATTCCAGAAATAGAAAGCTATATGTACAAAGAAACAAAAAAAAGAAGAAACGATCCTAACAAACTATGCTGAGCTGGAGGAATATTTTTCTGTTTTATTAGAGTGCGTGTGGAGCAACTTTTCATTGGTGGAGGCTTGATTCTTTCTTTGTTGAGAATGTCAAACCTAAAATTGTGTTAATGGAAAGTACACTGTTTAAACAACATATATGATAGCTAAACTCCTCACCATCTCTTTCCATTTATTAGAATTATCTCATGCAGCCTCTCAAGTTCCCTCTCCATTTCCCTTTGGCAAGTCGGTTACAGGAAACCACCACCAAATTGATAGAATCTATTTCTGTTATTCATTCTTTATTTTATTCATTTATTCATTTTCTGCTGTATATATATACTGCAGTACATTGTAAATCAATAAAATAAAAAATGAATAACAGCAATAGATTCCATCAATTTGGTGGTAGGTGGTTCTCCTGTCACCGACTTGTCAGAGTGAACTTGAGAGGATGCATGAGATAATTCTAATACCATTTATGTGTACGTATGCATGTATTTAGAGTTTCGAAAACAACTTTACCTGCCTCGGGCCACTGTTTGGCATGGTCAATCTCCCCCTATTTTGACGACGCAATCCTTCAGGCATTATCGCTTTTTCAGCTTCCGCCGTGAAAGGGAAGGCCTTCATTCCGAATAGCCGAATCATGCGGAGAGCATTTGGATGCACCACCTCCCCTTGTGGGTTTATCACCACGACGATAGGCTTATTCTTTAAGCTGCAATATTCATTCTTCATGATCTGGATATCCGCTACTGTTGGTGGAAAACCCTGTAATATGTACCACGGCATTTTGGACTGCAACATGTCGAACTTCGCTTGCATGTCATCGGTCCAATGCTCCACTATTGGGATCCATACAATTTTATACGGTTCATCCTTATCTCTTATCCCATCAAAAATGGGCTTTAAAATCGAGATTTCTTTAACGGAGATGTCCATGAGCTCCGAAATGAACAATAAAACATTCTTATTTTTCAGCACATCGATACTCAGCTGGGTTTGCAAATTAAACAGTTCAAAGTAGAAATGAGTCAAATAAATAATGTAAACTGATTAATGTGATCACTACTGCACATATTTTAAACGAAGTAGTAACATAAGATTTTGTAGATAGTATTAATTGCTATTTTTCAGTTTCCATCCAAATAAAATTACTTTGCATCAGACTTGGACGGGAAGATACATTACTCGAGCCTTTAAAGATATTTTTTCTTAACCAAAGAGGACCTACAGATCAAAGTAATTAATTGGGTGTTTACCGGTGTAAAAAAAAAGGTGAACAATACAAGTGCTAACCAATTTTTTGGTAGAACCGTGAATAATACAACTCCCAACCATTGCCTTGAAAGCCTCCACCATTTTCGTAGGTGTTTCTGGAAGTTCCGTCGTTTTCCAATATTTGTCCACTTCCTCTGTAGTTAACAAGGATATTTGCATGGTCAGCTAGCATTCTAGACCATGTTTAAGACATTACATATATAGTTTGTGCAACGGGTTCAAGGTAGTACTGTTTCGTACGAAATCAGCGTAATGGCTAACCTCTTTGTTGTTCGAATTCTTCTATCTGCGTCTCTTGTATGTTCCGGGTTCTGTTCATCTTCTCAGACAAGGGCGATAGTTCCAGTGTCTTGTCCCTGAAATTAGGCAACCATGGTCATTTGCACTAGATTAAAATGGTCAAATATTACGTTATTTTTACTCCCATTTTGGAGACCTACAAACACAAGGTGCTATGATGTGTGACATGGATGGCGAATCACATTCTTAAGATCAGCATATACAGCACGTACGTACATATCAAGTACGGACAAAGAACTTACTCATCACTGCTAAGGCAATACATTTGAGTCGTGCAAGCAACAACAGTTATGATAGCCCAAAAGACATGCACTGGGATACATTTTGCCAAAGTTGCCGTTGCAAGTATACTTCTGTAGAGCTCTTCCGCCACCTCAGATATCTGTTCCAACTCTACAATTCTTCTTATTACTTCCAACGTGTTCTCGATCAACTTGCGCACCTCAATCACTTTCTGGCATTTTTCAAGGTCTGGGCGTTTTGACATGGCAGGTACACGGTGTGTGATTCCCACTGACTCAGCTAGATGGTCCAGAGAGTCGTGTAACTGCGCAAGGCCCCAGAAATCTCCATAGTCCAAAGCAAATGCCGCAATTACCAGCACTGCCTTCTCAGCCCATGAACAGCTTGAGAGATTGTTTAGTATGGAAATTGTTGTTTTGAGTTCATTTCCCGCACCAGGAGCCTTGCATGCAGCCAGCTGACATGATTACACATAATGGGAAAATGTTGAGATAATTAAAACTAGACAGTAAAATGATCACTTTCTCTCTACTTTTGGGGATCGAGGTTGGGGAAAGGTAAAGAATTTGCTAAAAAACTTCTAGGCCGGTGTGAAGAAAACAAAGTGCATTTTGTTGTTATTACCTCGGACGAAATTTGCTGGAGTTTGCCCGGTAGATTATCAGAACTGTTGGAGCTGTAGCCCTCCAAATGCTGTCTCTCCGGGTCTTGATGAGGAGGATCAGTACCCTATTAACAGATATACTTGAGAAATTAAAAACAGAAACGCATAATCTGCTGCCTCAATTAATAAAAATAAAATGTCATATATGTCTGTCCACTTAAAGAATACAAATGTTTCAGATTTTAATCGTGTTCGGATCCTAAATTTGGAGTACTAGAAGTTCAAATGCATGGGGTTAGAAGGGAAAAGAAATGCGAAAAAAAAAGGCAAAGAAATTAATAATATGAACTGTACGTCGGAGTTACATATACCAGTAAAACATTGTCAACCATACGGAATGAAAGGTCAAGAATTCTTTTGATGTCGGAGAAAAAGTGTTGTAAACGATCACGATTTTGGAGAGAATCATCAGACATGGATGGCACGCTTATAAGCAGCAGTACACCATTCATGGTTTGCTCTACATTTTCTGGCAAAAGGATGATCTCATGGTTGGCCATAGTATTGTCTGTTACAAGGCACACTGAGAAGTAGGTTAGAAATTCAGGTTTGGGAAAAAGGAGATAAGTTTGATCGTGTCATTAATAGTGCAATAGCGTGGCCTATTTATAGCAATAAGAGAAGAGTTTTTGTTTTTGTTTTTTTTCTTTTCTCGTGTGAACCATTTTTAAATTGAGAATTGTTACCGATACAAAAAATTTATAAAAAATAAATTTATAAATTGATATAAATTTATAAAATTTATTAGATCTATTTTATAATAAAATAATTTTACAATTTGATGTATTAAATCATGATCTATTTTAAATAATCTTTTTGTGATTAAAGTATTTTCTAGCTAATTGAAGCGTTAATTAGACTCGATCTCCCTTGTTTGCGCAGCTTGTCGCGATACTTTGTTCTACACCAGAGCTAAATCACGTGAATAGTTGACTTGAATATAAAGAAAGACTGGACATTTAACTACTTGCATAAATATTACAACCAGGTATTTTACTCTGCTCTCCTCAACACTCCTGTCTCTTGGAAACACCTCATAGACAGTACTCTAATCTACCATATGTGCTTTGGGAAATGTTTGCTTTACAATAAATGGCGTTATACAGTAAATTTTATGCACTAACGTGGTTTATTGTAATCCATTAGATTGTAATTTTTTTTTTTGTCAAGTATATCTTACGCATTACATTAAGCACAAAAACGTGTAAATTTATTTGTATAAGATTTGGGCGTAAACCTAATAATATATACTGAGAAATCGTTAGAAAATTATTGGTGCATGAGGCTCATCATGCGCAGTACTCAAGATGGCCTTGTGTGAGCTAATTCATGTCCCACTGCATCTCCACACCTTGCCAGCGTAACACATGTGGCCCTAGTAATGACATCATCATATTTGAAAGATTACCTCAAATTCTTGTCCAAACTTAAGGCATTAAGTGAGAGAGTGAGTGACATATAAAGTAGACAAGCTATGGACCTTACAATATTTATTATTTTTCGTATAAATATTTCCAACAACATAAAATGAACAATAAATATTATAAGACCCATTTTATATGTCACTCTCTATCCTGCTTAAAGCCTCAAATTCAAGTAAGAATCTGAGATGATATTTTCTTGAAAGGATCATGTTCATTGGAAAAAGTCAATCACGTGACTGAGGTATGCAATGGAAGTGAATTGACGTGGCATTGGGTGGAAGATAAGCTCAAGAAGGAACTGGCATAGGCAAGCACAAGTAGTACTTTCAAGTAATTGTCCTCATGTATCCGATATGTAATGGGCGGTGGTAGTTATCTTTAAGTTAGCGACTAAAATAAATTATGATCATCTTTTGATTTTTCGTATGATACCCCATATTGAATTAGGGGTGTACAAGAACTGCTGAACCAACCGTCGTTGACGGAGACCGGCTGCCAAATTTAGGAACGGACTGGCAATCAGTGGGAATTTGATGAAATCGACGTTGGCCAATTTAGTTCCAGTTTGAACCAAATTTAAACCACCAACCCAGCCGATATAATATATATATATTTTAAGTAAAACGACGGCATCGTTTCACTTAAGTGAAATGGCTTCATTTCAAATGTATCGTTTAGAAAAAACTTTTAAATGAAACAATGCCGTTTGGTTTAAATGGTATTGTTTGGAATTAGGGTTTGAATAAACCCCTCCCCTCCCTCATCTTCTCCCAATCTCATTTCTCTCTTTCACTTTCTCACTCCTGACCCTCTCTGTTTCTCATTCCTCTCTCTCTCTCTCTCTCACGCAGCACAGTTGCGACCTCTGTTTCCTTCGTAAGTTCCATTTCGTACACTCTAGAGAAAGATTTTTTGAAGGACAGCAGTATTTGTGAATCTTGGCAAACATAAAGATTTCCTCCGTAAGTTCCTCTGTTTCCTCTTCGTTCCTCTTTGTAAGTTCCTCTTCGACCTCTGTCAATCAATGGTGTTTGTGAATCTGTGATTATTGTGTTCAAGTGCTGAGTTGAAGTAGGTAACCCATAATGATTTCATGGTAGACAACAGGATCAGTCGTTGACGTTCTCTCCCTTCGCTCTCTCATCGTGCCACCAAATACATCGGCAAACTGACCAGATTTACACCGAGAGCAACATCAACGGTTTTCTCCCCTTCATTGGCTGGTTTCGGTCGAGATTTAGACATTTTCTCCTTACCGGTGTGGTTTTGGTCTTGGACTAAAATTGCATCGATACCTTCGGTTTTCAACCCTATATTGAATGATAAGTGATAAATATAGGTGGTGTATGATATCTCACATTAATTGGGAAGTGGAAGTTATTACTCTTTATAATATTCCAACTTACTATGGGGTTTCATTAATTGTATCATTGACTAGTCTTTTTAGAATATAATTAATGTGGTTTGAACTTTCTCATGAAACGTTACAAATAGCGCTATTCATCTGGGTTCTGAGTAGAAAATTTGGATAGACCAGGACCAAGTTAGCCTAGATTAGACCCGAGTTTAAGTCTGGATTTTTTAATTTCGAGTTCATAGTTGAACCCATTTTTTTTTGTCTTTTCAACACTAGAATTCACAAAACATTTATTACATAACTAGTGTAGTATTTCTTTTTCCTAATGCTAGGCGAAAGAGATTACCCAAATCTCCTGCTCTTCTTTCGCTGGAACTGTCACTACCATAGTCTATCGTCTTCGGAAGATGAAGAAGGCGACGTCGAAGACGATATTAAGAAGGAAAAAAGAATGAAACAGCTTAACAATGACAACAAAAAGTACAGATATAAGACAAAATATGAGGGACCCAAAAAGTAGGTACTAGAATAAAAAAGTATAGTTGTAGTTTTATTTCATTTATGGGAGGGTGAGGTTTCGTTGCTTTCTCGCGCTCTTCTTCAATTGTGCGGTCGTCAAGAAAAAGAAAACGAAGCAAAAGGTGACTACGAGCGACGACGAAGACGATGTAGAAGGAAAAAAATGATAAAAAGGTATAGTTGTTGTACCGAAAACCGAGGATTCTTCTTCAATATATCATATTTCAAGATAAGACAGATTTCTTTAATATATCATTTTTCAATTTAGGATCATGCTACAGCCCCCGCTGGGAGCTTCCGCTCGGTGTTGTAGTATATATTGTATGTGTTTTTTTTAAATTGTTTTTTATATAATTTTTTTAATATTTTTTAATATTTTTTAAAAAATAAAATAAATTTAGAACATCATTAAAAATACTTTCTTAATCAAGAAGTAAAAAAAAAATTATTAAAAAATACTTCCTTAATCACGAAGTAAAATAAAAAATTATAAAAAAATATTTTATATTTTACTTCGTAATTAAGTAAGTATTATTTAATAATATTATAAATTTTTTTATTTTTTAAAAATATTTAAAATTATTAAAAATATTTATATAAAAACAAAATTAAAAAAAACACATAATAAAATACATTGGAGCTCCAGCGGGAGCTCTCAGCGGGAGCCCCCAGCGGGAGCTCCAGCATTTTCCTTTCAGTTATGGGAGTGGGGTTCTTTGGTTTCCCGCACTGCAAAGATGACGAGGTTCTATAAAGACTACTATTCATAAATAGTAATTCTGCGTTTGTGCATTCGATCTGTTTTGAAAAATTCTTAATCATTGAAACCCCTTGATTACAAATCCCATTCATCATAACTAATAAATTAAACATTGCAGTACTTTGTAAGACTGCAATATTTAAAATTAAATTTTCTTTATTTTTTAAATATTAATTAGAATAAAATTATAACAATTAATTTCTAAAAGCAAATAATTGGAAATAGGAAATAACAAAAAAGACAGTTGCTTGCGTGAAGGAGAGGCTTCCCGGCCCCCACCCTCCCAACTAACCCACCACCACCTGTTAGTTAGCACAACTACTCTATTTAGTTTATTTTTACAGCTGAGATAAAATAAATGAGTTGAATTGAAATTAAAAATAAAATTTAAATAAAATATATTATAATATTTTGTTTTAATATTATATTTATTTTAAAATTTTAAAAAATTAAATTATTTATTTTATTTTATATAAAAATTATAATGATTAGATAAATTAATGAGATAAGATAAATAGAGAAAAATTGTAAAAACTATCTTGAAATGACCAGATTCGGCCGGACAAGCTAAGGCCACGTTGAATACTTTGTGGCCGAATTTGACCGCAATTCATTTTAGCAGAAAATATTGATCACACCATATGGAAGAAAATACTCATTTTAAAATAACTGGTACACCACTATATATGTGACCGGATTTGATCGACCAAACAAAGCCATTATGATGTCAAACCACCACAAAACTAACACTTTTATTAAGATAAAGCAATATGTTGTTGACGTTTTACTCAAATAGTTTCAATATCCACCCCCCCTCTCCATTGTGGACATTGTATACGTGAGTTTTCCACGAAAGTTTAAGGATATTGGTCAAGCCTAAGAATCTTGTATTTGCAAAATATGCAGTTAGGATATGTTGATTAAAAACTAATTACTTTCATTAGTTTAAATGTTTTAGATCAGTGATGATTTATATATATGTACGTTGCCAAAATCACTGATCGAGAAATTTTTTAAATATTAGATTGAGAAACTGCATATATACCTCGATGAAATATTATTGAAAAAAAAATAGTTTTTCTTCATTTCTACACAGAAAACAAAAGTTTTCCAAACTTCTGACACAGTACTTATGGTGTAATCAAAACAAATGATAAAAACAGAATATTTATATATCTTTTAAAATCCCCCTTGCACGTTCACATGATTTTGAATACAAAGCACGTGAATAAACATTTATGAAAAGATCCCCGATGGACGTGCATGGAAAGCGATCATGATCGAACGCTTCAATTTCATCTAAATATATGATTTTCAATTTCATCCAATTCAGATTTATATCATTCTTAAATATGACTTTCAACTTCATTCAATCTTATTGTATACAAATTTTTACACTATCGATATGGATACTTAATATTGTAACCACGACTATCAACAGAAGCACGTACGGCTGAGATTCACTTAATGGACACCTATATCGATATCTGAAGATACGTACAACCTACTTCATAGCCACAAATGCAACAAATGAAGGTACGCAACTACAACGTGATCACCAAGCTAGCTAGCTAGTCAGTCCTCTATATATTTATTACTTATAACACAATCATGGAGGATGTTTGAACATTACTTTGAAAGCAAAAGGGATCGATCCTCTCATTAAAACTGTCTTGCTATTTACTGATCTAATGGCCAGTCCCGTCTTTAATCTTTACTTAAATTGAGATCCTAAACTTATAATTTTCTTGTTAAACATATTCAATAAAAATTCAAAAATAATAATCACAATATTTCAAATCCATATAACAACAACAATAATATTCCCACAATAATATTTCTACACATATTAATTCATCAATGAACACTATAAACTCACAAACTATTCACAAAATTCACAAACAATAATCACAATTATTTCAAGAGTAAGCATAAAATCAAAACATATATAAACATATTGCTAAACTTTAGAAATATAACTAGTACTCACAAATTCACTAATTGTTATTCATTAGGGAGAGTAATTTGAATATTCCAATTAATCTATTTAGGAATTTGTACACCAGAATTTTGGATATTAGATTGTAATAATAAAGTATATCGTTATAGGCTTCTAATAAGAGTTTGTGGTTCTAATGTTGTTTTCATTAGTTTATAATGGATCATATATATAATATATTATATATTATATTATAATATATAATATAATATTAGATATATACTATACTATATATATAATAATGTATAATATACTATATAATACATTATATATATAATACATAGTATATATATATGTACTATAATATACTATATATATTATAATATAATATTATATATATTATGCTATATGTTATAGACTATAGTATACAATATAATATATAACATATATTAATAATATAATATATTATAGTCAATATTTTGAAAAATAAATCAAAAAACGTTCGAACGTTTCGTATATATAAGGCCAAAACAGAATGGCGAAACATCATTTTCATCGTTATCTAACTTTGTTCCCGTTTGCTCGTCGCCACTCCTCTATCGCCGCTGCCATCAAACTTCGCCACAACCGTCACTAAAAGGTAGGCATTAATCTTTTAATCAAAAACATATATTTTATTTGAGATTTAAGTTCGGTTTTATTAAAAGGGTCTAGTGGTGGCCAGATTTTCAACTCTATTTTCCGGCCACCACTGCTTGCCATTGGCCAAATAGTCACCATAGAAAAGTTTCTTGAAGTGTATACTTCATTTCTATAGTGACATTTCGGCATTTAGAACCTTGTAGATTGATTTTTGAGATTTCAATAATGGCTGAGTTGACTCAGGCATTCTATGTTGTAACATTCGAACGTTTCACCAAGACGTTCAAACATACGACTTTTCAATTACATAGCCATTAAGGCTTCTACATTCGAACGTGTATTGTTTTACATTCAGACTTTATTTTTCGTAAAATTTTCGTCCAAACGTTTAATTATAATGTCCAAACGTACTACTTTTTAAATTTATTTATCCTTCAACATTTGGACGTTCATCATTTAACTTTGCACATAAAACCCACACGTTCGAACATATAACATAAACGTCCGGATGTACGTCATTTAAATTTATTTACTTCTTACATTCGAACGTGTATGTTATACGTTCGCACGTATATGTTTTACATGCAAACGTAAAGTATACACGTCCGAACGTTTTATCTTAACGTTCGAACATTTATTTTACTATGTTTAAACGTTAATGCAGAGCAGCTTAAAATTAACACAAAAAATGCATCATTGTAAATAATTTTTTTTCTTTTTCTATTTTCAGAATATGGCTAATCCTCTACATACTAGGAAATGAGAGAGGGTAGGAGCCACTCAGGACACTGCTCGTATTGGGGCTCGAACTGTTATGGTAGAGTGAGAGGTCCTGACTAATGAGTTCGACAAACTCATATGGGAGCAGACGAACCTGAGAGAAATTTTCGTCAGTAGAGGCACGGGAAATATCTGCACATTGAGGGGGAAGGTATACCCCTCAATGGTTCAGGAGTTCTATATAGGGATGTGTGACATGCCTCAAGACGCATCCTCTCATACTGTGACTGTATGCGGTGTTTCCATTGAGATTTCACCAGATGTTATCGCCGAGCACATCGGGATTCGTCGAGGAGTTGAGACATCTACACACGCTACATCCCATGAGGATGTAGGCACTTCTGCATTATCTACTGGCTGCCCATTTGAGCCAGCATCAGCCAGAGATGCTGACTAGTCAGAGGCCAAGGATACTGGCCTCAAGGCTCGGGATGATGACCGAGACAAGGATTTCTTCATCCTCACCGGGAGGGACCGCATGCAGATCGAGAGGAAGAACGCCTTTAACTAGAACCATCTGCTACCTTTCTTCCCCATGTTGCACCTTATTGTTGCAATAAACGTGGATCCTATGACACATAAAACCATATTTAGTCGGCTTCAGACACAGTTTTTGATAAGAGTGGCATGTGGAGATCCGTGAGCATTGTCTCCACGAATAATCTCCCATACGATATCCTGATCAGCCGGCTATTACTTGCACGGGGAGTGCCAACCCAACCAGAGGAGCGGGTCAAAGATCATATGAGCCCACTCGACATGACCAAGCATCGACGTAGCATTAGACAGGCGAGGGGACGTCAGCCACCCCTATAGAGGATCTAGTTCCTCCAACGCAGCCTAAGCCAGGTCATGTGGGGAGTAGTAGTCAGCAGCCGCCTAGTACATCTGCGGGAGATGCGCGGCCTGCTTGGGTTGATGCGGTGATCTCATAACTGACTGCGCATATCGATCGATCGCTCTCGGCTATAGGAGCGTTTGTCTCTGAGATCGCCTATCGTGTAGGTATCCTCAACGACAAGGTTGATACCTTGACTGAGGAGGTACGGAGTTCAAATTTCGTGAACAACACTATCATCTGAGTGTTGTTTAAGAAATTCGATCATATTTTATATTTTGCTTTTATTATATGTAAAGAAAAATATTATTTAATATTTCTATGGTTTTCTAATTTCAATTCTCAATCCTCTTTAATGTTATATTTTCTATCTTTAATTCTAAATCACTGCACTTCAAATATATATAAATATAAATATATATTTATATATTACAAATTGTGTATAAATAAATATATACAAGTCAATTATATAGACTTGTTCACAAATTATGCATTGTAAAAACTACATAATTTTTAAATTAGAGTCATATTTAATTTAAATTTACAATTAGCGTTCGAACGTTAGTAATTGACGTTCAAATGTTGGCCCAAAACATTTTACGTTTGAACGTTAATTACTAATGTTCGAATGTTGGCACTAAAACATTTCACGTTTGCAAGTAAGTAGCCACAATGTTCGAACGTATATGTGACGTTCGAACGTAAATGTCCTATACGTTGGATCGTGAAAAAAATTTCATCTATCTTTTAGAAACCATCACATAAAATGCTTTTTAGTGACAGTTTGGGGACCGTCACTAAAAAGTAATTGTGTTGTAATGAGGGGCATTGGGAAATGCTGGCAGCTTTCTGCATCTTGTATTTATGATTGTTGAAGATATTGTGACCCTCATCTTTAGGATTAATTTTTAAAAGTATTAATTACTAGATTAGGATCAAATGTTGTTAATTGGATTGGAGTCTAATTATATGCAAGTAGGAACTATTCGTATAAAACAATAAAAGGCTAGCTGAATTTAGCCAAAAGGAACTACAAAATAATTTCTTATAATTTTTTTTTTTAAAGAGCCGATAGCCACCCACATAGCAGCCTCGTCCCAAGTTTATTGAAAAAAAACCTCACTTATGGCGGATGAATACCTTGGAAATAAACAAAATATAACCCAAAAACCAAATATCCAACAAAAACCCAAAAGCAAAACCAAGAAAAAAAAACTATAGAAAACTCAGAATCCATTACTTCCTTATGGATGGAAGTCCCAAGGCATCTAATCTAATAATACCCCTCAATAACCTTTGTATGTGATCACCAGGAAATAAATTCCTATTTAAACATTCTTCGCCTTTCCTTGCCAAATAATCCGCAGCTTTGTTACCTTCTCTAAATTGATGCACCACTTGGAATTGAACTCCATCTAGTTCCTGAAGGAGAGAGTCCCAATAATCCCAAAGATACCATAAATTACAACCTCGCTTCTTCACCCAATCCACCACTACCCTAGAATCGCACTCCAAAATAATATTTCAACAATCCATTTCTTTACATAGTCGAACCCCTTGAAGTAAAGCTCTTAATTCAGCCTCATTGTTGGTTCCAAACCCATAGTGAGCAGAAAAACCTGCCTTCATCCAACCCTTATGATCCTGCAAAACTCCACCCCCACCACAATTCCTTTGGTTGCCACGGCAACTGCCATCCACATTCAATTTCCACCAGCCCACAAGTGGTTTTAAACATACAATTTGCAATGGTTTACGTATTACTTGTTCCGGGATATTCATTTCCAAAGCCTTCAAGACCTGTGCATCAACTTTGGAGACCTTCTTATCATGCAAATCATTTACCAAAATACCCAACCATAAAACAGCTCTCCAAATCTCCGTTGCACTGGTATGTACTCCCTCCATCCGAGATTGACATCGTTGACGCCATAAATTCCAAGTAATGATGCTTGGTATCAGGCCAACTAAAATGCCCTTTTGCGTTCCTTTTTTCGCACACGCCATCCTGGCCTCCACTCGATGCCACCAGGTTCTGGTTTGCAAACCAATGCCCAGTGCCAGTGAAGCAAAACGCCAAACTTGTTCTGCAATCTGCCCAGTTGCAAGCACATGATCCAGTGTTTCGATCTGTGGGGATTGACATCAGTTACACTTTGAAGCCATAACAACTCCAGGTGACTGCACCTTAGTATCCGTAGCTAAGAAGTTAGAACGGGCCCTCCACATGCAAAATGATATTTTCTTTGGCAAATATTTACTCCATATCCAATCCATCCAACCATGACGATCTCCCCTCACTCAGATTAACTCCCACGCACTGGCTATTGTAAAATCTCCCCCCAAAGTAGGTTTCCAAATTAAAACATCTTGTCCAGGACGCCCAACACCAATTTCACTAATCACCTCAGCCGCCAACTCCTCACCAATTAACTACTGGAGCATGTCACAGTCCCATGAACTCCGAACCCAAACCTCTTTAATTTGTAATGAAGGCCTACCAACTACCCCCACCAAATTGCATAAAGGACCATTCAAAAACCACCTATCATACCAGAAGGACGAAGTCCCCTCTCTCACTCTAACTTTGGTAGCCTTGCAGACATCATGCATAACTGAAACTATAGAATTCCAAATTCTCAAACTGTTTCTGCGAGCAACTAGTAACGAAGCATGCTGTCCTCTTCCATACTTCGACACCATGAACCGAGTCCACAATGAGTCCATCGACAAAATACGCTAAGTCAATTTCATGTGCATCGCTTTTTGAATTTTCAGAAAATTCCGCAAACCCAGACCACCCTCTTCTGTTGGCTTACTGATCCGAGACCACGTACACCACTTCATTTTTGCTTTCCCATTCTTCTCTCCCTAAAAAAACGTGGCTAGAATTGAATTGATTTTTTTTATCACAACCTGAGGAACGTTCATCACAACCAAACAATGGGAAGCCATAGTAGATAGTACATGTTTGAGCAGAACCAATCACTCGCCTTGTGACAGTAGCCTTGCCTTCCACCCAGCCACCTTAGCCCGAATTTTCGCAACCAAATGATCCCATCAATTTGACATGGTTTAATGTCATACTATATTTAATCCCATCAATTTGAAATGTTATTTTTTAAAATTATCTTTGCAGGCTAAGTATTTGTCTATAAATAAAGATATATTCTTTTAATTATCAAGGATAATTCATTAAGTAAAAGGAAGACTTGGAATCTATTGAAGCAACTAAGACCACATGATGAACTCTTCATAAGTACTCATCTCTTGATATATAATTTTCATCCTATTTAATTAGTAAGACACCATAATAATCTGCCAACAAATTAAAGCTTAGGAATGAAATTAAAGATCATAGAGTGAAATTATTAGAAATAGTACCCACCACCATTCAATCACTATAAATGTGTATGTGGCAAGAAATTCTGGAATGGATAATAGATGTAACACCCGGTCCAACCAAACTACTTTACAGAATGTTTTGGGTTTAAAAAAAAAAAATCATTCGGGATTACGAGTACAATTTTTTAGAAGAGAGTTTGGGTCTAAGATATTTTTGGTGGTATAAAATTTTTTTTAATAGGCTGATAATTAGGTTTTAAAGTCTTTAATGGATCAAGTGGATGTTCATCAGAAAATTTATGGGATAAGTGTATTTATTTTAGGTTGAGTAGAGATCCAAAACCTTAGATAAAAGCCATGCAATAATCTCGTTAAGGGTCCAAGACGTGGTCCTAAGTATATATTTTATTTTATTTTATTTTTACTTTATGTTATGTTATGTTATTTTCTTTTATCTTCTTTTCTTTTCTTTTTAGACGTAAGAAACCGGTCCGTGGAATTGTTTTCCAGACACCATCGCTCAGTTTGTGTCCATTTTCCTTTTTCATGCAGTGTTCCCATCCTCTCCTCTAGGTTTCTTATCTCCTTACTATTTTTATATCTTATATATATGTGTTAAGCATCCTCAACGTCGCTGCCCTCTCTTCATGCTTTCAGCCATTTAAACTCATCTGAGCTTCCACCCCCAACCTCAGTACAGACCACAGCCAGCTACTGAAGAACCACCTTCTCCGTAAAACACCAACCGAAGAGCTCGGTTTGCATCCAGTAAATCGCCACACCCAAAGCCAGTCCACGAGTCGTAACTCCACCAAACACAGTTTGTGTAACGCCCCGATCCCGAGGGTCCGGAGAGTTAACTCATAAAACCTGATAATCAACTCTAACAAGGCTAGAGTACTTCCAAATTCAAGAATTTATCCATTTTCCCAAACCTCAAATCGAACGTATATACTTCAATTAAATAAATCAAATAAACTCATCTATCCAATATTCAATCCAACAACCCAAATAAAATAAACTCTTCTTCATGTCTCAAATAACAACTAGAAATAATATAACATTAACATAAGTATCCATAAGCCGTCTAAATCCATTGAAGCAAACTTAAGAAAGATAATTAACCTCCAACACCAACACTAATATCATGAGATACCCAACAACAAATCAATGCTAATCTTCTCCATAGACTCTAATACTGATCTTCAGCTGAGCCATCGATGTCATCTGAAATATTATGAAGATTAACGGGGTGAGTTATCAACAACTCAGTAAGCAGAGAGCATATACTAGCATGTAAACATGAGCATTTATAACATTTGATAAGCCGAATAAAACATTTACTTTCAGAATGCAGAAACAAAACTTGTACAAAACATTAGAGCGAAATTTTCAGAAAAATAAACTTATTCCAAAAATAGAATCCGTTGACATTTCTAAACTGAAACATTATAATTAAATCATCTTTAATCATCACATCGGGACAATACCATGTTTAACCCCCGTGGTAGGGTTATAAACCACCATTATACCCGTGGCTGGGCCATATTCCATGTTTCACCCCCGTGGTAGGGTTATAAACCACCATTATACCCGTGGCTGGGCCATTTTCCATGTTTCACCCCCGTGGTAGGGTTATAAACCACCATTATACCCGTGGCTGGGCCTTAACATAAACAGAACGGATTTCATCGAAAATCCGGTTACAATCATATACAGAATCAGAACATCATGCCAAAATTCTCAGATGATACCTCATATCAAAACAAAACATTGAAAGGCTTCAGATCATTTCACATGTTCGAGATAAACATAAAAAAAATATTCTCATTTGTTCATAACAAAACTTTCAGATTTTCATATTCGCTCTTTTACATAGTTCAGAAATAAAGTACACAAAACTTGCTCATGTCTACACTAGTCATGACAGAAAAATATTTTCCCTTATATAGAATTTATGCATATGCAGAATAAACATTTGAGGTTGTTTTCAGATCATCTCTTTCAAAAATAAACACATTTATTCTCAAAGTCAACATCCTTTCATTTATTTTATGCAAAACTAGTATATAAACCCCGCTTACCTGGACTTCTTAGCTTTTCAGAAATTTCTTCAAAAAATGTTGAGTCGACTAATAATCGTCACCTATAAAAAAATAATCACACAATTTCCGTAAGTTTTCAACCAATTACGGATTTCCATATTTAAGCCTAAGCTTCTAAAATAATCTATCTTAATTTCTCAAAACTTAAAAAATCCTCATAATCCCAAAGTATATCATTACTTCATAAAATCACCAATATCCACCACAACCCACGTCATACACAAAACACCAATATTTAAACCCGAACAGCCAACAAATCTCATAGTCTAAACCAATCATACTAACAACTCCATCACCCAATCCAATCAACCCCGTTACTCCTCGGACTCAGTCCGGCAAAACCAATCAGCAATTAAATACAGTGTAATGTGCTAGTGCAAAAATACATTAAATTCACGAGAATTCTTTGAAAAAAATACTTACATTGCTATATAATGATTTCCGAAGGATCACGAAACTGCAAGAAGTGGCGGCTCAGCAACGTAACAGTGTAAAATACACTGTGGCCGTGGGTCTCAAAAACCCACTTTTCAACGGGGACAAACCAAGACCCAAAATTGATAGGGTAGGGCCTAGAGAGGTCGGTGAAGCCAATGGTGGTGGTGGTTTGCCGTGGGTGGCGGCGCAAGGGGTGTTTTAGGCCAAAAATGCACAAATCAGAAATGGACTTGGTGGGCTTCACCGGTGACGGATCGGAGCCGGGGTTGGGTCCATTGGGTAGCTGGGAGGTCGAGGATGATGTGGTGAAGAGATGGTGGCCGGAGGTGGCGCGACGGCGGCGCAGCGGCGCAAGGAATGCCCGACTTCGTGTGGTGCGTGGAGGCTAACGGCGGCGCGGCTGGGGCTGGAAATCGGAGAGGGAGGTCGCCGGCCGGTGGGGAGCACGATGGGGTGGGCGGTGTCGCACACGACGGTGCGACGGCGGCGGGCTGGGTGAGGAACGGTTGCACGGCGTGAGAGAGAGAGAGAGAGAGAGACGTCCGCGCGGGAAGCAGGGGGGAGAAAAAGAAAAAGAAAGAAAGGAAAAAAAAAAAGAAAAGAAGAAAAAGAAAAGAGGAAAGAGAAAATGTAGAGAAAGAAATAAGGTCCAATCCTTAAATCTTGGGTCACAAAAAAAAGATCCAACGGAAACGATTTTAAAACAGCAAGTAAAATAAAATAATTCAAACGTAATGATTAAAATGAAAATAAATAATTAAACCCCACAACAAGTTAATTTAATTTGAGAAGAAATTTAAACGCATAAAAATAATTAATTTAGAGAAAGCACTTCAAAAATAATTTTCACAAAATTAAAATCATAAAAATAACACAACTAAAAATCCAACAATTTTAAAATAAGAGAATAAATTTTAAATTAATAACAAATAATCTTTAAATAAAAAAAAATACACTAAAATACGGGGTGTTACAGTTTGCGCCGGTTCCTCCGCCTCTCATAGTCCATCACCCAAGCCGTGCGCCACCACCCTCTCTGTGTAAAAACCACCTCTGTAAGCCACGGAACTCCCCTGTTTTCAGCCACCCGAAACAGAGATCCATCCACCAAACCACTGCATTGCACCACACTGCACCAGCCACTCCAAGTCGTCGCCACTCGCACGAAAAAGGGTTGTCGGACACCCTCAGGCCACCTCAGCCGGTAACAACCCCCTCACGGTGAGTACCCCTCTTGATTACTCTCTCCTTTCTCTCCGCTCTCTCTCGCACTCCCTCCCGCTCATCTCTCTTTGCCTCTCTCTCGCTTTTGCCGCCCAGCATAGGCAGCTTTGCCACCACACGCCCGCCCCAGCTCAACAGTCGTGCCACCACGGTATTTCCAGAGCAGCCGTCGCACGCGGCCCCTAACTTCTCCTGGTGTAAGCCCTACCGTCGTTACTTCTGTTATTTGTGTTTCTGTTTCCATTCACTGCTAGTTTTCCCTCATAAGTTATATATATATATATGTATATATATGTAAATTGTTAACTAATAAATGAGTACTATTATCAATTTACCCTTAGTGTATGTACTGGATATATGTTTTCGGATGAGTGATATTTTTGGATTTATGTTTAAATGGGTTTTGTTTGAAGTCTCATAAAATAATTATTTTTGTGTAAGTAATATTTTAATAATCATTTTATTGAGTTTTGTAATTATTTTAATACTTGTTTGATTTAAATTTCTTATTCGGTGCGAATTCGACTAAGTGGATATTGATGGATTTAGAAAATGATGGTATTTTAGGAATTATGAGAATTTTAGGTTTTGAGGATTTAAAATAGGTTCTTTTAGCATTTTAGGTTTAAATATCGAAATACGTGATTGAATAGAAATTTATGAAAATCTACGTGATTATTTTATAGGTGACGATTGAGCTTGTTCGGCTTTGTTGAGGAAATTTTCGAAAAAAAACTAAGAAGCCCAGGTAAGCGGGGTCCCTATGCTAGATTTGCATAAAAATAAAATGGACTGAGGTTGATTTTTGAAAATATGCATGTTTTGTTATAAAAAGAGATTTGAACTACCTCAGTTATTTGTTCTGCATTACTCATGAGATTTTGTTTAAGAATAAAGTATTTTCTGGCATGACTGGTGTAGACATAGGCTATTTTTGCATTTTGTTTATGAACTATGCAAAAGAGAGCGAATATGAAAGTTTATGCATAACATTATGTTTTGTGATTTCTGAAAACTCTATTCTGTTCTGAAGATGTTCTGTACTCTGATATGATGAAATTTCCAAAAGCCTTTGGCATGACATTCTGAATCGGGATGTGGTTTGTGGATGGTGACCTATTTGACCTACCACGGGTGCTAATAGTGGCTTCTAATTGGGTCGGTACCAACTGTTCTGTTTCTGGTGCACCCACTTTGGAAACAAAGTGGTTTTCTGGTGGTCTTTCCTGTGTGCACACTCGGAGCTCCGAGAATAAATAAGGTGAAGATTCACATTCTGTTTCTGCTCGATTAGCTACCAGGGTTTGCACAACCCTACCACGGGGGTTAAATATGGTCTCTGATACGATATGATGCTCTGGTACGATGGTGGTCAGTTATGCTATGCCAAAAGAATTTGAATAAGAATATTTTTGAACTTTCGCTCTAATATTTTTGATAACATATTCTGACTCTGCATTCTGAAAATAAAGTGTTTTGTTCTACATTCTGAAATATGTAAATGCTCATGTTTGCATACTAGTATATGTTCTCTGCTTACTGAGTTGTTGATAACTCACCCCTTAGCTCCATAATGTGTTTCAGATAATTTTGATGCAACAACTGAGAATCAGGAATAGGGAGTACTTGCAAGTTTTCTGGATCATAGAAGACTAAGGCTATGTTTGGGTACCAAAAGTTCCTCAACACTTTCCAAGTATTCTTGTACTTTTGAAAATACTTCACATGCCAAACAACTTAAAATATTCTCAATGGGACCCACAAACGCACTTCAATCTATACTCATAACTATTCACAAACATTCTACAATATTTATCACTATTACATATAAATAAAAAATAAAATTACTATAATATTTATCACTATTAAATATAAATAAAATAAAATCACTATAATATATAAATAAAAAATAAAATCACTATAATATATAAATAAAAAATATTTATCACTATTATATATAAATAAAAAATAAAATAACTATAATATATAAATAAAAAATAAAATCATTATGATATATAAATAAAAAATAAAATCACTATAATATATAAATAAAAAATAAAATCACTATAATATTTATCACTATTAAATATAAATAAAAAATAAAATCACTATTATATATAAATAAAAAATAAAATCACTATAATATATAAATAAAAAATAAAATCACTATTATATATAAATAAAAAATAAAATCGCTATAATATATAAATAAAAAATAAAATCACTATAATATATAATAAATAAAAAATAAAATTACTATAATATTTATCACTATTAAATATAAATAAAAAATAAAATCATTATAATATATAAATAAAAAATAAAATCACTATAATATATAAATAAAAAATAAAATCACTATAATATTTATCACTATTAAATATAAATAAAAAATAAAATCATTATAATTTATAAATAAAAAATAAAATCACTATAATATATAAATAAAAAATAAAATCACTATAATATATAAATAAAAAATAAAATCACTATAATATTTATCACTGTTAAATATAAATAAAAAATAAAATCATTATAATATATAAATAAAAAATAAAATCACTATAATATATAAATAAAAAATAAAATCACTATAATATTTATCACTATTAAATATAAATAAAAAATAAAATCATTATAATATATAAATAAAAAATAAAATCACTATAATATATAAATAAAAAATAAAATCACTATAATAAAATAACTATAATATATAAATAAAAAATAAAATCACTATTATATATAAATAAAAAATAAAATCACTAAAATATATAAATAAAAAATAAAATCACTATAATATATAAAAAATAAAAAATAAAATTACTATAATATTTATCACTATTAAATAGAAATAAAAAATAAAATCATTATAATATATAAATAAAAAATAAAATCATTATAATATTTATCTCTATTATATATAAATAAAAAATAAAAACACTAAAATATATAAATAAAAATAAAATCACTATTATATATAAATAAAAAATAAAATACTATAATATTTATCACTATTATATATAAATTAAAAATAGAATCACTATAATATATAAATAAAAAATAACATTACTATAATATTTATCACTATTATATATATATATAAATAAAATCATTATAATATTTATCACTATTATATATAAATTAAAAATAAAATCATTATAATATTTATCATTATTATATATAAATTAAAAATAGAATCATTATAATATTTATCATTATTATATATAAAAGTAAAATAAAATCACTACAATATTTATTAATATTAAAAAATCACTATAATAAAATCATTATAATATTTATTATTAAAAATCAAATCACTATAATATTTATGGGACCCACATATTTTTCAACTACCTACTCAAAAGTCAACAACTCAACATACTTCACACATCCAAACAACTCAAAATACTCTCAATGGGACCCACAAACTCATTCCAATCTCTACTCATAACTATTTACAAACATTCTCAACACTTCTCAACACTTTTCAACACCCAAACGTACCCTAAGTGCCTTAGGGTACAATGACTTGTGGAGTGTCTTTTGGTAGCGTTGATATTTTATGTGACTTTGGTATGTTGAGTAATGAATATTTCTAGTCTTTGTGGAAAAGTTTATTTATATCAATGAGACACCACTGATGTGCCCTTATGTAGGAACATGGATATTTGTGTTGAACGAATAGGTTAATATGTTATGGAGACTCTGGTTTATTTTAAAAGTATTATTTGGAAATGATTTTTAGGTGATATGAGTTAACTCTCCGGACCCTCGTGGTCAGGGCGTTACAGTTGGTATCAGAGCCAGGTTTGAGATTCTGCAGACTATATGGATTGAGATTTTAGGAATTTGAGGCTTCAGATTTGATTGGCTTATTTTGACGGTTGTAGACATGATTTGGAGGTCTAGAATTTGAGGTTTACATAAATTTGATCGAAGGTTTGAGATTTTGCAAACTATAAATTATGACGTTTTTGGATATCTATAGGTTTAGGAAGTAATTCCATATTTAAGACGTCGGAAGTTGAGGATAGAGAGTTGATGATGTGGATAATTAAGATTTGAAATTCTGCAAACCAGAGTAGATATGTATGGGATTTATACAGATTTATGAGTTGAATTCATACTCCCTAAGGTTTAGACTATAGGTTTGTTTTACGGGTAACGTTTTTTATTCATGAACTCTATAATTTTGTTTTTAAAACAATTTGTAAAGTTTTAAAATTTTTCCAGGATGCCACCTCGCCGTCGAGAACGAAATGTGTCAGATTTGAATGCAACCAATAACGAGAGGGAAGCAAATACAAGTTCTTTTGAAGTACTACGAGCAGCAGCGCATCAACTTATAGACGATCTCACACAGAATCCTTCGGGTCGTCAATGTAACAATAGTGAAGGAGGATGCACTTTCAAACAATTTAATAGTACCCATCCCCCCACTTTTGATGGAAGAAGCTATTCCAATGCAGCTGAAGATTGGATGCAGGACATTGAAGAGATATTCAGTGTTTTGGAGTGCACCGATCAACAAAAAGTTCAATTTGCAGCTTTTAAATTAATCGGAGAAGCGAAGAGATGGTGGAACTTTGCGAAAGCCATCAGAGAAGCTGATGGAATTGGAGTTGTGAGCTGGCCTCACTTTAAGCAAAACTTCTTCGACCGTTTCTTTCCGAGGGCAGACCGGGAAGCTAGAGCCCGAGAGTTTGCTAACTTGGTGCAAGGGACCATGACGGTATGCCAGTATGCTGCAAAATTTGCAGAGTTATCACGCTTCGCCCCATATTTGATCCCGGATGAAGAGAAGAAGGCCAGGAAGTTTGAAGAAGGCCTGAATTACCAAATATATGAACGGGTAATGGTCTTGCAGATTCAAAGTTTTTCGGAGTTGGTGCACAAGGCAATTTTAGTAGAACAAAATATTAAGAGGGGTGTGGAATTGCAAGAAACAAGAAAGAGAACTACTCCACAAGGATCCTCGGGTATGGATCAAGGGCCATGGAAGAAGAGAAATGAAGGGAGCAACTCAGGTCAAAAGCGAATGCAAGGATTTCAAACGAATAACCTCTGCAATTTTTGTAATAATGCACACATGGGAGAGTGCAGAAAAGAAATGAGGACGTGTTTTCGATGTGGAAAGTCCGGACATTTTATCAAGGATTGTCCTTTGCTTCTGTCGGATAACAGGAAGCCTAACCCACCTCCAGTTTCCCAACAAACAAGTCAAGGAAATAATCAACGTAGAATGGGACCAGCCCGAGTGTTTGCATTGACATCTGAAGGTGCGGAGGACGACAACAATGCAATCACAGGTACCTCACTCTTTTTTTCTCCTTGAAAGCTTTATGTCTTAGCTGAGTTGGGATTAATCTTGCTTGCATGGAACATTTCTAGTAGTATAGTTTAGAATATTGAAGTTTGGTTGAAGAGGTTTGCAAAGGGTTTTAGACACAATATTTTATATCTATGAGACTCCTTTAGCTTTAGGTGTTTGATGGGTTAGTTTTTGTTTCGAAAGCGAGAAGTTTAGGAAAAGTATGGTTGAAAGTAGATTTTTCTTTGGATTATGGAATTTTGTGAACTGAAGTTGCTTAGACTTAAGTTTGGAACTTTGATTATATTATTCTACGAAGGTTCTAATGATTATTTTGGGAGTTCTCTTTTAGTTAGTTGTGAGGTTAGTTGTTGGTGAAGCTTAGTTCTCTTTCAGCTATTATTTTGGGGCTTGCAAATCTATGACTAAAAACTCATACTGTTAGGTTTGGACTTGGCGTCACGTTTGAAATCGACACTTGGATTTTAGAGATTGCTAAGTTGAGGATTATCAGAAAGTAAGGATTGTCGAAAATATGAAGGATTGATGTACTAGACGTGATTTTGAGTGCGGCAAATTTTGAGGACAAAATTTTTTTTAAGAGGGGAAGGATGTAACACCCGGCCCAGCCAAACTACTTTACAGAATGTTTTGGGTTTAAAAAAAAAATCATTCGGGATTACAAGAAAATTTTTTTAGAAGAGAGTTTGGGCCTAAGATATTTTTTTTAATAGGTTGATAATTAGGTTTTAAAGTCTTTAATGGATCAAGTGGATGTTCATCAGAAAATTTATGGGATAAGTGTATTTAGTTTAGGTTGAGTAGAGATCCAAAACTTTAGATAAAAGCCATGCAATAATCTTGTTAAGGGTCTAAGACGTGGTCCTAAGTATATATTTTATTTTATTTTATGTTATGTTATGTTATTTTATTTTATCTTCTTTTCTTTTCTTTTTAGACGTAAGAAACCGGTCCGTGGAATTGTTTTCCAGACACCATCGCTCAGTTTGTGTCCATTTTCCTTTTTCATGCAGTGTTCCCATCCTCTCCTCTAGGTTTCTTATCTCCTTACTATTTATATATCTTATATATATGTGTTAAGCATCCTCAGCGCCACTGCCCTCTCATCATGCTTTCAGCCATTTAGACTCATCTGAGCTTCCACCCCCAACCTCAGTACAGACCACAGCCAGCCACTGAAGAACCACCTTCTCCGTAAAACACCAACTGAAGAGCTCGGTTTGCATCCAGTAAATCGCCACACCCAAAGCCAGTGCACGAGTCGTAACTCCACCAAACACAGTTCGCGCCGGTTCCTCCGCCTCTCATAGTCCACCACCCTCTTCGTGTAAAAACCACCTCTGTAAGCCACGAAACTCCCATGTTTTTAGCCACCTGAAATAGAGATCCATCCACCAAACCACTGCACTTCACCACACAGCACCAGCCACTCCAAGCCGTCGCCACTCGCACAGAAAAGGGTCGTCGGACACCGTCAGGCCACCTCAGCCGGTAAAAACCCCCTCACGGTGAGTACCCCTCTCGGTTACTCTCTCCTTTCTCTCTACTCTCTCTCGCACTCCCTCCCGCTCATCTCTCTCTGCCTCTCTCTCGCTTTTGCCACCCAGCGTAGGCAGCTTTGCCACCACATGCCCGCCCCAGCTCAATAGCCGTGCCACCACGGTATTTCCAGCCCAGCCGTCGCACGCGGCCCCTAACTTCTCCTGGTGTAAGCCCTGCCGTCGTTACTTCTGTTATTTGTGTTTCTGTTTCCGTTCACTGCTAGTTTTCCCTCATAAGTTATATATATATATATGTATATATATGTAAATTGTTAACTAATAAATGAGTACTATTATCAGTTTACCCTTAGTGTCTGTACTAGATATATGTTTTCGGATCAATGATATTTTTGGATTTATGTTTCAATGGGTTTTGTTTGAAGTCTCATAAAATAATTATTTTTGTGTAAATAATATTTTAATAATCATTTTATTGAGTTTTGTAATTATTTTAATACTTGTTTGATTTAAATTTCTTATTCGGTGCGAATTCGACTAAGTGGATATTGATGGATTTAGAAAATGATAGTATTTTAGAAATTATGAGAATTTTAGGTTTTGAGGATTTAAAATAGAAGGTTTAAATATCGAAGTACGAGATTGAATTGAAATTTATGAAAATCTACGTGATTATTTTATAGGTGACGATTAAGCTTGTTCGGCTTTGTTGAGGAAATTTTCGAAAAAAAAGCTAAGAAGCCCAAGTAAGCGGGGTCCCTATGCTAGATTTGCATAAAAATAAAATGGACTGAGGTTGATTTTCGAAAATATGCATGTTTTATTATTAAAAGAGATTTGAACTACTTCAGTTATTTGTTCTGCATTACTCATGAGATTCTATTTAAGAATAAAGTATTTTCTGGCATGACTGGTGTAGACATGAGTTATTTTTGCATTTTGTTTCTGAACTGTGCAAAAGAGAGCGAATATAAAACTTTATGCATAACATTATGTTTTGTGATTTCTGAAAACTCTGTTCTGTTCTGAAGATGTTCTGTACTCTAATATGATGAAATTTCCAAAAGCTTTTGGCATGACATTCTGAATCGGGATGTTGTTTGTGGATGGTGACCTATTTGACCTACCACGGGTGCTAATAGTGGCTTCTGTTTGGGTCGGTACCAACTGTTCTGTTTCTGGTGCACCCACTTTGGAAACAAAGTGGTTTTCTAGTGGTCTTTCCTGTGTGCACACTCGGGGCTCCAAGAATAAATAAGTGGAAGATTCACATTCTGTTTCTGCTCGGTTAGCTACCGGGGTTTGCACAACCCTACCACGTGGGTTAAACATGGCCTCTGATACGATATGATGCTCTGGTACGATGGTGGTCAGTTATTCTATGCCAAAAGAATTTGAATAAGAATATTTTTGAACTTTCGCTCTGATATTTTTGATAACATATTCTGACTCTGCATTCTGAAAATAAAGTGTTTTGTTCTGCATTCTGAAATCTGTAAATGCTCATGTTTGCATACTAGTATATGTTCTCTGCTTACTGAGTTGTTGATAACTCACCCCTTATCTCCATAATGTGTTTCCGATAATTTTGTTGCAACAACTGAGAATCAGGAATAGGGAGTACTTGCAAGTTTTGTGGATCATAGAAGACTAAGTGCCTTAGGGTACAATGACTTGTGGAGTGTCTTTTGGTAGCGTTGATATTTTATGTGAGTTTGGTATGTTGAGTAATGAATATTTCTAGTCTTTGTGGAAAAGTTTATGTATATCAATGAGACACCACTGATGTGCCCTTTTGTAGGAACATGGATATTTGTGTTGAACGAATAGGTTAATATGTTATGGAGACTCTGGTTTATTTTAAAAGTATTATTTGGAAATGATTTTTAGGTGATATGAGTTAACTCTCCGGACCCTCGTGGTCAGGGCGTTGCAATAGAGTTGTTCAAACCTTTTTGTTATCCATAACCCATAAGGGGATCATCCATATATTATATACTCGATCATGTCGTACATTGAATTATGAATTGGTACAGTGTGTTAAAGTTTTTCCTGTAGGAAAACTCTCATATATACATATATATGTTACAAACTGATTATTTTGTATATTTTCTTGTTTTTCTTTCCAACAACAATACTAGAAGAGAGTAAATACAGAAAATATAATCAAAATTTATTAAATCCTGTTCTTTTTGCCTGCCATAGTATCTATCATCTTATATTCTTTTGAACTAACGAAACTCATGTTTTTTCCTTTTAATGTTGTAGGTACCTATACGAAAGACAAATAATTAAATTCTCAAACTACGTCCCTCCAACAAAAGTGTAAATTAAGTAGTACTTTTTTGACGTGAGTTATGATATAACTGGATGGGTTGAAATATCTAGAAGTGGTGCGAACCCTTCTAGATATTTCAACTCAAATATTGCCATGTTAATTAGTTGTGCTTGTCCTAGTCAACCTTTGTTTATGAAATTGGGTGAGTCAGGCAACCCCACAAGAAGTTTTCTCAAATAACATATATCAATGCCATATATACAACTCATGGTCTGCTGACTTAATTTTTTGTGGTTCAGCTTTGCCTTAAAGGCATACATATTATATATATATATATAGCAAATAATTAGTCCCATCGTCTAAGCTAGGTTATCCTTGTTCTACATCGTACGTGTTGTGCTATGCTGTGTTTGCAACTTGCTTAGGATAAGAAACAGATTATATATATATGCAGAAGGTCGGCTCTCTTCTGGTCATTGAAATTATATTTTCTGCTATATTTGAATTCAGATATGTAGATACCCCTTGAAATCCTTGGAGTTGGAGTGTAAAGCCATGTTTATTACTGATAGCAAGTGAATTGTTTAGATCATCATAATGAATATTTGTATTTCCTATTTTTTTAGTTTATGTATAACAATTGAAAATATTCACTATAAGTGATATTAGTATGAAAGTAATTAGCAATGAATAATATGGTTGGTTGATGGGGCATGTTTTGGATTTGTATATTTGCTAAATTTAACATTCAAGTCCAAATGTAGTTTGGACTTTAACATGGAGGAGATGTTGAACAAGATATGATTTCTAACCAAACATATAACTTCCCATGCACATATCATTTTCATGACCTTTTTTAATAATGTAGATTCCAATATCTAACGGCCCCCATGTTACTCTAAACAGAAACATATGCCATTGTGACCTGTCAATAAGCTTCATCTTATGCCTCTGGTTCCCATAATCAAGATCTCAAGGCATTTGGAAATCCCGGTGCATGGTACTCACTTTAAATCTTTTCCAACTAATTCTTGGTCTTCCTATTTTCTAATCAAAGACTACTTGGTCCCATACAACCTGAAGTGTTGCATCCCTTTAGTCTTTACTTGTTTTACCTCAATTATCAGTTGTATTTTCATTTTGGTGGATGCCTCACGGTCTTCATATGTATGGGTACTATCAAACTCCTTGCTAGATTACGTTCAACATGTTATACACAAAAATTTAGTGTCTACCATTCTGCTTCTTTCTCATAACCATGTGAATGGGCTTTTGCCTTTCTCACTGATTCATGTACTTGGCCTGCCCCTTCACAGTCAAAGGGGGTATTTGAGATTATCTTCATGCATATATACTATTTTGAGCATGAATAAATGGCCACGATTCCCCAATGAAATAAGTCTAGATCAGTTTCATCGTATTAAAATTCAAATATTATGGCATGCAGATAATGGAATTTTTTCGTAACTAGTAGATCAATCTTTTTCCTCATATGCGACTTCCCTACATATCTCCCTGTAAAACATGTACATGCGAACTACAAGCTAATTTCTTAAATTCCTATTTTGAAGATGGACAAGAGTTGGATGAATTTGAGTGATAGACTTAAATCAAATCAATATGTTGAAGGGGTTAAGCAACTCCTCACACATGCAAAAAACCACCAATGGGAAGTGGCTGCATTCAGTGTCCATGTTGTATATGCTCTAATAATATTTGGTTGCCTAAAAGTGAGGTGGAAACCCACTTGTTCATTACAGGGATTAATCCCAACTACACCAACTGGATATTTCATGGGGATGAGGATCCATTTGAAACTCTCAACAATTCTGATGACAATGTGGAGGTAAGTCATCAAGAAGACTATATTGATGACATGGACGAGATGTTGGGTGACTTTATGGCAGGCATGTTCATTGATGTGGCATCAGGCAGTACTACAACTCCTCATGAACCCCATGCCCCTCAGATCCCTGGACCTACACAAACCTTAGCATATGAGAAACTTTTAAATGATGCCCAACGACCACTATTTGATGGTTGTAAAAACTTTTCACAGCTCTCGAAAATCGTAAAGTTGCTACACATTAAAACGATCGAGGGTTGGTCAATAAAGTCATTTGACATGCTGCTTAAGTTGTTGAGGTTAGAATTTCTTGATGTTGTCTTGCCACACTCATACGAAGTCGCGATCAATGGAATGGGGTTTTGGGTTCAGTTACACAAAAATTCATGCATGTCCTAGCGACTGCATTTTACATTAGAAGCAAAATTCTGAGCTAAATGAATGCCCTAAATGTAACACATCTAGGTGGATGGAATCAACACACAAAAGTCGCCCAATTCCTCAAAAGGTCATGCAGCATTTCCCATTGAAGCCGAGGTTGCAACGACTATATATGTCATCAAAGACGGTAGCTGACATGAGATGCCATAAAGAGCACTGAGCACATGATGGCATTAATATGCGGCATCCTGCTGATTCAGTGGCTTGGATAACATTTGGAATTTAAAATGGGAAATCCTGAGCCAAATCTTGTTTTCTAAAAACCAATAAGGGTTCATAAAGCGAGAATCAAAAAGGATAGGTGCAGAGACTCAATGGAAGTTGTTCTAAAAACTGGAGTTGACTTCGTTCCATTATTAAAGTAATCCTTCCATCAAAACTATAGAAAGTATGAAGGATAAACCTATAAACATACGTATACGTACTGTAATACTATCTCAAATAGTTAATGACGACTTGAATCTTTATTTCTTTTCTTAATATTTGATTCTTTCTTCAATTTGGATCAATTCACAACAACTCTTTCAATTTTTATATAAATAAAAAACTGGGTATAGCAAGTGATGGCTGCAACCCTTTCAATAATATGGCTAAACCTTACAGTATATGGCTAGTGATCCTCGTTCTGTATAACTTGCTGCCATGGTTATGCATGAAAGATGCATTCTGTATAACATCACTCATTATTCCTGGGTCAAAATCACCAGAGAATGAAATAGATGTGTACTTGCAGTCGTTGGTAGATGAATTGAGTAATCTTTGGGAAATGGGGTTGTGACATATGATGCCTTTAGTGAAGAAACATTTAAGCTACATGTTGCTCTATTGTGGATAATCAATGACTTCCTTGCGTATGGTAACCTCTCCGGCTAGTCAACAAAAGGGAAATTAGCATGTCCATCGTGCAATCTAGGCACGGATTCCATGTGGTTGAGCTATGGCAGAAAGCATACATATATGAGGCATCGTTGATTCTTACCACTGGATCACACATGGAGAAAAAAAAAACATTTTCAATGGTAAAGAAGATGACCGCACAACTCCAACTTTGTTAATGGGACCAGAGTTATTCTGTCAACTAACTTGTATTGGACATGTGTCCTTTGGGAAGTGCTCAAAGAAGCACAAACGCAATCCTGAAGAGTTGAATTGGACAAAAAAGAGCATTTTCTTCAATTTGTCATATTGGTCCACACTTAAGTTTCGACATAATCTAGACATTATACATATCGAGAAAAACATTTGCGACAACATCTTGGGCACGTTGATGAACATTCTTGGAAAAAGTAAAAATAATATCAATGCACGTCGTGACCTCTCCAATCTAGGTATAAGTACAGAATTACATTTGATACACGATGGTGACCGATGTACAATGCCACATGCCACCTTCGCATTACATGGAGATGAGAGGAAAATTTTTTGTGAGTGGTTGTTGGCTGTGAAATTTCTTGATGTACAATGCCACATGCCACCTTCGCATTACAGGGGATTGCAAAATTTTTGATTTCAAGAGTCATGATTGTCATGTTTTCATGCAAATACTATTTCTTGTTACAGTGGGTGGGTATTTAAGAAAGGATATTAGCTTGACCTTGATTGAACTTAGCAACTTCTTCAAAGAATTAGGCACGTGAACACTTGATCGGAACCTATTGAAGTAGCTTGACAGTGATAATGTCAACATTCTATGCAAGTTGGAGATGATCTTCCTCCCTTCGTTCTTCGATGTTATGGTCCACCTAGCAGTTCATTTACCTTGTGAGGTTTTGCTTGGGGGCTTAGTTCAATATAAGTGGATGTACGCTTTTGAGAGGTACCTTGGCAAATTCAAATGGTATGTGAAGAATAAAGCTCGCACGAAAGGATTAATAGCGGAAGCGTATATCCATGTAGAATGCTTAACATTTAGCTCAATATATCTCCATGATATTGAGACGAGGTTCAATCGGGAAGACCGAAACATTGATGGGTTACTAGACGATGAGGGCCGAGACAAGTTCTCAGTTTTCAAGCAAAAAATTCATCCCTTGGGTATTTCAACTCAACTTCAATTAGATGATAAATTGTTCAAGTCAACACACTGTTATGTCCTCAACAACTGTACCGAGATTACACCCTACCTAGAGTATGGCTTAATTCCTTATGTTGTCCGATTACTAATAATGTTTCCTATGAACACATTATGGCTAGCTAGGAATAGCTTTTATTAGCTATTCTTGCTAGGCACAAATAGCATAATAATAGTTCTTCCTTTCTCTATGTAGTGAGCATTACAACACATGCAAGGAAAAGCACCCAAATTCTATCAATCGAACTCAATCACAATAGATGAACCTTTTGTATTGGCATGCCAAGCTTCACAGTGTTTTTACATCAAAGATCCAAGGGTGAAAGATAGTTGGTACGTTATGCAAAAGTACGTAGACAGGAATGTATATGACATTCCACCCAGTCCTTTTTCTGTAGGGCATGATCGAGAAACAAGTGACAGTGATGCCTATCAAGAGGATGAGTCCTCTCACCTTTACACTTCTGTCGAATGTGTTGATTTTGGTGTGGCAACTCCACTACATAGGAGTGACCTAGAACCAAGCCAGATTGATGAGTTAGCGGTGATGGAAAACAATAATAAGGAGACAACAGAAATGGCCTTTATAAATGACAATGACCTACAAAGTGGTTGTGATGGATCAGAGGATATAGATTGCAATAATGAGGATTCTGATGATGAGGATCTATCGACCGATGAAGATTTGTTGTCAGACTACACCATCTAACAAGCCCAATCAATGTTAGGTGATTTTATTACATATCAAACGTTAAGTTTGATTATGTTTTATATGGGAAATAATATTCTTTTTCTCAGGTATATGCTACTTCCCTCAACTAGAGAGTCACACTCAAGATCACTCATTCTATTCACTGCCAAGTATTGTCTAAAAGCATGGTATGTTATTCTCTAGGGTACTAACCAAAATTGACACCCTTGAGTGGAGGTGTTGCCTAGGGCATTGAGAAATCTTGGTTATATTTCTCAACCTTATAGTATTTGGGTATGGGTTCAATGCTACTAAGTTCTCAAACATTGTTGAATGGATTTCTTTTGTTTCTACAGGATTTTTCCAAGTTCTGGCAAGTTGGAGGAAGTTGATGTTAGGTTGAGCATTACTGCAATAATTATTTGTGGTTCTGTTTTGCTTCTACTTAGTTTGAGAGAGCAAATTATAATCCAGGAATTTGTGGTTCTAATAAAAAAACCACCCTGTAGTTATATAGGCAAGTGCTGTAGAAATCTTTGTGGTTAAGCTCAATTCCTAGATGCATGCCATCAGAAATTGATCAACGACTTCAATTGGGGCTTGGGTGAAACAATCAATGAGAATTAAGAATAATACACTAACTTCAGCTTGTTAATTATGTGGCTATCTAACGGACAACTTGAGAGTTAATAATTTGAAGCTAAATTAGTAGGTTATTTCTCCATATATTTCAATTACTAATAATCTGGCCATGGACAACTAAATTATTGGTATGCTAATATCCTTCAATTATAATCAATTAGGAAAAAAAATTGATATGGTCTTCATGCATCTGACCTATTTCAAGAATATTTAATTTTTGTGAGATTCCTTCAATTACAAATATCTTCTAATAAAATTTGGGAAAGGTTTAGTGTACTAGGTATAAATTGGAAATGAGTTAAGATTTGATAACATTGCACAAAATTAAGTTTGATGGAATTAAACTTACCAATTTATGATGGGCAGGAGAGATTGGAGCCCTGGAGGGAAAATAAGAGGTAAAAGTGGAAATCACACTTAGATAAAAAAATCTTGCTTGACAGCAAAGTACACAAAACAGGGGTATGTGCAAGCCAGTCACTTTCATTTTGTCCTTCATGTGCTTAAGCAAGCTGCAGTTGGTTCCTTTAGCCTCTTATCAAAAGTTCCTTCTTCTGAAAATATCCTAGAGATAGCTATGTCATTAACGGTTCCAACTTTCAGAAGCTAAGGCCCAAGATCATTCTACCAGCCTTGTCAGAGTATAGAATAATCTACTGCCTTCATGATGAACTCGGGTCCTTCTAGATGTTGAAGGCCTAAAGGTATGGACATCCCAACCCTAACTTGTTATCAACATGCAAGCTAAAGTTTTATGGGAGTTCTTTTGTTCAAATTTTAAGTCTTCAGCAACCCTAGTTTTCCACCCAAATTCTTTAGCTTCTAGATGCTGAAGGCATAAAGGTATGGACATCCCAACCCTAACTTATTATCAACATGCAAGCTAAAGTTTTCTAGGAGTTTTTTTGTTCAAATTTTAAGTCTTTAGCAACCCTTGTTTTCCACCCAAATTCTTTAACTTCTAGATGCTGAAGGCCTAAAGGTTTGGACATCCCAACCCTAATTTGTTATCAACATGCAAGCTAAAGTTTTTTGGGAGTTTTTTTGTTCAAATTTTAAGTCGTCTAAGTCTTTAGCAACCCTTGTTTCCACCCAAAATTTGACCTTCACCATACATGCAATGTACATAGATAGATGGATTTTTTGAAGCATTTTCACAGTTTCTTCTGCTGTTTGAAAATGTTGGAACTTGACTGATCATAACCTTTCAGTGGAAAGCTTGAGAGGTGGAGCAGTTTTTGGTGGCTTCGTATGGATTAGAAGGTTCATGCGAAGCTTTCTTGTAGTGGAGGTTAGTGGTTGCTAACGTCTTGGACTACAACTGAGGCAACTTCTCTACATACTATTCTGACCAGTGTTAAAGGTTGCCATTACCAAAGTTAGGTAGAAAATATTTTCTTCATAAGACGCAACAACTTGATGATATCTAGACCAATGTGGTGCATCCAAAGAATTTTATACCAATTATATTCAGGTATTTTTCAACAGTTACACAGATCGAAGCAGTTGATAATATTTCCAGGCAGTACTAGAGGTTTGAACATTTCTTATGGTTATGCCCATGGAAAAAAGTTAACACTACAATATTTATAACATAGAAATTATAAGATAGCATGTAGCCTTTTGACAGAGAATGGTAATAATATCGTAAATAACTTGTATTTTCATTATCTTCAAAAAGGTTAACAAAAGTGGGTTTAATCTATACTTACTAGATTTCTCGATATATCACAATCAACAACTATAAAAAGATGGCTCCAAGTGCAAGAGGTAGAGGGAGTAGGCGAGGTGTAGCTAGTAGACGTGTTCAGGTTGCCACTATTACAAAACCACCACAGCATCCAAAACTTAATTCTTGGATAATTAGAGATGATAATGATGCTAACTCGGATGACTCAACGTAGCCACTAGATAGAGTATCGGACGCTTGTTTTGACAATCCAATACTGCATGAGAATCCACATGTATTACTGAATAGGAATGACAATGGCAAGTTGGTATGCTCCTAAATACTAATTGTTATACTTCTATTAATTAATTTATAGATCTGGTTGTCTTGTTTCTCTCCTTATAACATTGAGTATCCCTCATATAGAGGTAAATGCCAGCTCAATGCATCTACCCTTAGTGGTGGCCACAAAGAAACTTGGGCGTGGACCCGCAAAGTGTACTGAGTTTGATAAGCTGTGTAAGCATGGGAAAATCCCTCTGAAAATAAATGATGGGCACACAACACCCTGTTGTGAAAATGCAACCATGTTTACCACTAGGGTGACATGGATGTTGAAGCATCATGGGGACATGAGCTATGCTAGATGGAGTGATGTCCTCGAGACTGAGAAAGATGAGCTAATTGATCGTGTGTGGGTAAGCATCAACCATATTAATTTTCATAAATGTATCATAATTTCCTAACATTCTATAATCTTAAACATATGGCGATTTCATATTCGATTGGGATTTGAAGAACCACCAGAAAACTGTTTGGAAATACCTTCGTAAAAGGTTTAATGCCTTCCATCATCAGCTGCACAATAAATATTTGGAGTATGCAACTCATGAAGAGGCATTGGCCAATAGGTGCAGCTTGGTGGAGCCCTTGGTTTAGGTTAAATTATGTGGCCGATGGGGAAGCGAGGCATTCAAGGTATTGGTCGCATCGTCCGATTGTGATAGACCTATAAGTTATTTTGGGTTATTTCTGTGATGCCCACAGATTCCGCTTGGGATTGGACGGACATCTAAAGCGTCGGGACATGCAACACAAGGTTACCTGCTCCCATTCATGACATATAAGATGCAATGTTCCTAACATGCATCTAGCATTATGCAATATTCGCAGCGGATAATTTTTTTGTTTTTTTAGCAATACTATCCACCAAACTTATAATATCCCAAAACTTACAACATACTTCATACATAAAGACATACTAAACAACTGAGATCACAACACTAGTCCAAAATGGTTGTGAACAAAAGAGTGCTGGAGATTGAACTCCACAAAATATAAGTAGTAACCTAAGGCAACTACATCTAAGTCGCACCGTCGGTTAGTCGACCGTTACCATTCGGGGGGAAATGGTAGTTGGGACTACCACAGTTAGATTTGATTACAAATCTTAGCAAGTTAACAGAAAACTTCCACACAGGTTAATGATACATGCATGGCAGCAAAAACATGAATGCATAATCAAAGTCATGAGTAAGCATAACATAACTTGACTTATAGCATGACATAAATGACATAACTTGAACTGAAACTGAAACTTAGCTTGATGTGATATGGCATGTACGTGAACTTAAAACATAATATGGACAAGCAACATAGCATGAACGTGAACTTGAAACATAACATGGACTTGAAACATAGCATGAACGTGAACATACATAATTTGAACATGAACTTGAATATAACATGAACCTGAGCATGACATAACATAAATGTAAACTTGAAACATAACATGAACGTGAACATGACATAACATGAACATGAACTTGAACATAACATGATATAGACATGAACTTGAAACATATTCTTGTCTCATGGGGTCACCATGATTGAGTAATCTTATCTCATGGGGTTACCGTGATTGACATGAACTTGAAACTTGACATGAACGTAAACTTGAACATAACATAACGTGAAACATGACTTGAACGTGAAATACATGAACTTGGAATATTTTTCAATAGACTTAATCATAAAGTGACCATATGGGTGCTACACGGGTCCCCTTGAGCCTTGTGTCCCTGCCGATTACCGCATCACAACACATGTGTCTATACCAGCTATGAGTGCGTTAATACGTACTCCACAGTTATTGTGGCCCCACGTATTCTGTCTGCCACAATTGTTGTGTCTCACATAGTGTATGCTCCACAGTTGTTGTGGCCCCATACTTCATGCTCCACAGTTGTTATGACCCTATAAATTATTTTTACCACACTTGCTGTTGACACAAGTAACAAAATGTGTGGCTCCATTGACGTTAGTGCCTGGCGCGTTCCGGTGACCAGCTAGTTAGGCCTTATTCGCAACCTGTTGACTGTACTTCGTCAACCCAGGGAATTTCACACCTATTTAGACACTCCAGCGTGAACAAATGAGTTCCACTAAGATATTACCCCCATCCTAGCGCTTAGAGTCATGATTGACATGAGTAACTTAACTAACATACATGATATTTCGCAACGTGGCGTGACATGAACATGACATAAAAGACAGAAGTCCTAACGTAGCGTAACGTGACATGAACGTAAGATGACAAACATGACATACTTTGAGACATAAATGTAACAGAAAATATTTCATAATATGGTGTACATGTAATAGACAATATTTCATGAGCTAACATAACATGTAACAAACAATATTTCCTAATATGGCATAACATGTAACAGATGACATACGTAATGTGACATACTTGCAATAGATAGTAACATGTGATAGAATATATTATGTAACAGATAAGATTTTCGTGACAGAATAATACATGTAATAGATAAACATATGATGGCATGGCATGGCATCTACAACAATATACGAACATAAACTGTAATTCTCTTATCCGTCACACATACACAGTAAACTGATAGTAAGTTAAGAGCTAACTTACTTCGATCGTAAGTTAGCTCTTAACTTACGAGAATAAGTGCGAAACACGAGGAACTGTAAGATGATATTCTAAAAGTTAGAACTTTAATTACTAACAATTAGAACTGTGAAAAGAAACAATTTAGAGTAAAATTACCATTTTGCCCTCTATATGTGGAAAAATGACTATTTTACCCTTAACTTAAGGATTTCACATCCTAACTCCAAAAATTACCAAATTTACATTCCTCATGTAAATTTTGTCCTAGACTCACATAACAACTCAGAAAAATTTAAAACCAATCACAACTATGGAAAACTCATAATGGCTGAAACATTCATAGACCATTTCTCTTGATTTTGGTTGCAATTTCTTCCATATTCAAAACCCATGATTAAACCAAATTTTTGTAACAAGGATCTTCCTATCCTAAGTTTAAAAATACACTTAAACTATCAATTAAGAAAAGCTAATCATCAACATCAAACTTTTTGTAAAAAGACGCAAACTTTTTAACAAAAAGTAAACCCTTAAATCACAAGTTTTGACCTTAATAAAAACATCTCCAAGAATTCCAAAAAAATCAAATCTTAGTTCTAACATATTCATAACATCATCCTAAGATCAACCATGCTTTAAATTGTCAAACAAAAGCCACCAAAAATCACAAAATAACACTTGGAGTTTTTGGTTTTAAACTTAGTCCAAAACATAAAACTTTTCTCTCCACTAACTTTGATCAATCTCTTGATCCATGCCTTAAAAACATGTGATCTTCAAACTAAAACATATCATGGTTAACAAATGTGTCCTAAATAAGATCCAACCATCAAACTTAAAATGACATGGCTAAAACTCAATAAAACATGGATCTAATCCAAAAAACATCAAATCTTAGGCCTAACCAAAATCCTGTTGCATAGAAAAATCATACCTTTAAACATAATACTAAATATCTTCCAAATAACATCTTAACATATATATAAGAGGTTTAGGAGCATCATATAAAAATATCAAAGCCTTTGGAATAAGATCAAACCACGAAATATTCCAACTTTCACAAAACAAAAAACTGTTTATCCACTTCCAGTTTTCAAGTTTCTAAATTTAAGGAAATCTATCATCAAAAGCTTTATTCATGCAACAAAACCTCAATGAACATTCATAAACACATGCTAACAACACTCCATAAAAGTTTTAGACCAATATATGTTCATTAGCTTGGTAAAAAAGAGCAAAACATATCATACTCTCCAGTTTCACGCCCAGAATGACCTTTCCATGGTTAAAAATAATTTTGACCTACCAAATGAGTATGGAATGAGACTAATAAGATATCTACGGAAACTAAACTCAAAGATGAACAACTTATGTGAAGGAATAACCATGCGAAAATACTTAAAATGGGTTGAAAATGGCCATGCAAAAAGACCTGCCTGAGAGAGCTCTTTTAGGTTTTCTCTCTAAGAACGGGGTGAAGAAGTGATAAAATTGCATGAAATATGCCTTGCACGACTTTAGACTCCTGGAGGGGCAAGTTGTTGGCTTCAATGACCCTTGATTGGAGTTGCCTATGTGACATAAGTGGAGAATAGTGAGAGGAATGGACTGCCTGCAGTAGCTGTGAGAGATGGAGGTTGATGGAGTGGATTTCTCCTTCACATCAAGGCACTATTGGGTGCACCCAACGGCAGTGGATGGTCTACCATATGGGGGAGGAAACTTCTTCAAGAAGCTTTGCCAAGGTGGCCAATTTCATGGGCCTTGGTGGGCCCCAACCAAGTGAGCCTCAATTTGGAGTTTATAGGGGGTTTGGTTAGGGTTTGAGATGCTATCAAGCCCAAAACCAATTTTTATTGGCCCAATCAAATTTTCAAGATTTAAAACGTTGAATAATGATGTCATAACAAGGATTTAAAACGTTAAACACAATGCTAGAAATCGGGTTAGAAAGGGTTTGGAGGCCAACTTTAGGGTTTGGGGAAATCATTTAGGGTTTCGGTTTCAATCAAGCTTTTGGGATTTCAATTGGATTCCCACCATTTAGGATTTCACTAGAATTGAAACCTTCTTTGGTCTGGCACAATTTGGTTGATCAGATGAAACAAAGGTTTGGTTAGGTGGCATGATCTCACACCTTGACTTCCTTCACAAATCTATCTAATGGTTCCTTATGGTGCCAAGTGTCTAATACTATTTATTATGTGTGGCTAAGATCTTGCCAAGTTTCCAAATAAAACTCCTCCAACCTAATTTGGACATTTCACACTATGATTTTGAAAACGCTGCACTGGGTGCGCTTATCAAGGTTACTATTCACTCCAAAAAAATACATAATAAACTTAGGACTGAAAAATTCTAAATATTCATATTAACCTATAGTGAAAATCGTTTACTGAAATTCAACCCCGTAGTGCCCCTAAAAATAATTTTACAATTTCCAACAGACGTTTCGTCCGGAATTATGGAAATAAGTTATTGTGCCAGAAAATCCTAGATAATCTACTGAGTCTAATGGCGTAGACCATAACGCATTCTAACACTTCTAACTAGCTCAAATAATTAAACTCATAAATCTAGCACCATAATGAGTGATAACACTGATTAAAATGACACACTAAAACCTGAGCGATTGGTTGATTCGTAAAAACTTATGGGGTTTTCACGAGATTCTTAAAGTCAATAGAAATTCCACCATTGAATTTCTAGCGGGCTGTTACAATTTCTTAGACCTTATTACCGTATAACTTCATTTGCATTGAATGTACAGAAAGTATCAATGTAAAATATAGAGAACAGAAAGAAACCGATCATAACTAGAATAGAAGGTATCCTTGTACAATAAATTAATCTAGTTATTTCAACTTACTTTCACCCTTAAATGCATTTTATCTAACTCAATTCAATGGGCATGCAGGGTCCTACTACGAAGAACTTGGTGGAGTTCTACAAAGAAGTTCGTTGGTCTAAGAAAAAGGGGGAATTTGTAACCTCCACCACAAAAGATCTTTATGTTAATTTTTAATGGAAAATACTATTCTGAACAGTTGGATAGTTTTAGTTATAAAAAATAGTTTTACTTTCATAGTTAGCTCCGTTTTGAATTGTCCAACATGTCTCTACAATAAGATGCTCACTTTGTTTGTGCAGAAACAAATAGTTGGAAAGCTGTCTGATTTAGAACTCAAGGTCTGAACTGCAGAGGTGGCAGCTGGGGTGTTTACGGGCATACTAGGTCAGAGATCGGGGTATGCACGAGCTATTGGAGAGATGATAATACCAGAGTGTACAAAAGTTGTTGACCATGAAAATCATAAACATTTGGTTGAAGCTGTTGTAAAACATCAAAAAGAGGCCGAGCAGTAAAGGACTCAGCTTGATGAATTGTGGGGCTGATGTGAGAACCCTGTTTGAGAGACAAGTGGAGTATGACAAGTTTATGAACTCCTATATATCTGAGTGGCAGTCCCAGGGAAGTCTAGAGAAGGAGACTCTCCTTGATGCTTAGGACACTAGGTTGAGAGGTAGAAGTTTTTTGTATTTTGTTGGTTTTGACATTGATATGCTGGTAGGGTTTATTGGAAGATTTTGTTTTTGTGCAGGGTAAAGGGTATTGGCTTTCGCAGGCAATGGGGATTAGTTTTGGACTTTTGTTATAAGCCATATTTATTTTTTGGAGGATCTGGGCTGATGTAGGACACTGAGTTTAAAGTGATTTGTTTCTCATCAGTAACTATGTATTACGTAAGTAAAGCCATAGTTTGGATGTTCATATGTTAAAGTGGTGTGCTGATGTTGTGTTTAAATGGTGGAAAACCATGGATGGAGCTAATGACATGTAGTGGATAGTTCAGAAACTGATTTGTGAATTAAATCTGGTAATGTGCCTCACCAGTTATAGTAATTTGGTAGCTTTTAAATAATTTTGTTGCTACTAAACTTCAACATTGTTCTCAATGTTTGTGTACATCAATTGCAGATGCAATATCGATGCAGCAGTAATCTTGGGGAACTTACTCAGGTAATAAACAAATTCTCAAGCTTATTGCATAATAGTAGCTATCCAATGGACATTTAATTGTAATGGATGTGAGAATGAGTGGTCCTGTTGCGATATTAGTTGATATTGAGTATATTGAGTTGGTTGTGTAAATGCATCATGTCCATTATTTTGTGTTTACATGATTAAATACACATTCATTCCTAGATCCTTGTATAGACAATGCTATTAATCCATAGCAGTATCATTTTTGTGTGCTTTAGAAATATTTTGTTTCTTCCATAATCTCTTTGTGTAACACCCTGCTCCTTCTTTATGACGTAAGTAAATTCGATTGCGAGTCTCATTATGCATGCCGAATCCCAATGGTGTGTTTTTAAAGATATTATGTGATTTCTAAAGTAGACCCAATGTTTTAAAGCCCTCAAATATTTTAAATGTCCTGTAAATATTTATATGGGATATTTTCAGTGTTATTGAACCAAACCTGATTTTAAATAAAAGAATTATAATATTTTTAAAGAGTTCCAAAAATATTATAATTGTAGGAAATCATTTTAATATCATTTATTAAAATGATTTCAGTTATTTAAAATATTATAAGATTTAAATTATGTTGAAAACTCTAATCAACTAAATGGTTTTATTCTTTTAAAGATATTAAATAAGATGAAGGAATATTATTTTATAAACTAAAATTTAGTTTAAATAATATTCTGTCTTAATTCCTCTCAGTGCTCTTAGTTAAGATAATGTTTACGCATTTTCAAATAAGTATTTAAAGTCCACCGCTAGATCGCTTTGAAGATCCCAAGATGAAGGGCTTGGATTAGATACCCAAGCCCCCTCTCTTTCTCCCTCACTTTTCCCTTCCCTCTATCTCTCTCTTCCCTCTCCCTCATGCGTACGCTACAAGCTCTCCTCCCCTCCTCACCCGATTCTTCCTCTCTCAGCCCAACGCCGCCATGCGCCGCCCAACCTCATCGCCACCACCAATGGCATCCTTTCACGCCGGCAAGCTCCCACCACTGAACCCAGCCTCCATTTATCAGCCACCCTCTCCCAGACACGCCCGCATCTCCTCACGCACGGGTTCACCATGCGCAGATCCTAGCACCGCCGTACGTGGCCACCCAGGCCACTAAGCACCACCATGAGCTCCCTTTGACCTCCCCCTTCCTCCTTCTTTTGACTCGAAGCCAGTAGCCTCTCCCTAGACCGCACGCACGTAGCTCCTCCACGCACGAGTTCTCCATACCCACGGTTGAGCTCCACCTCCCATGGCCACCATACCACCACCAAAGGCTTCTCCTCCCACTTGCGACCTTTACTAGCCACCCCCATGTCTAGCCGAGCCACCTAGCTCCCCCACTCTCTCTCACTCTCTCATGGACTCTCCCTCACGCACGGCCTATATCTGCCACCGTAGGCCGCCGTGCCGCCTCCACCAGCAACCCCCTAAGCCCCTCCATGGTCAGCCCCTTCCAGACCCACACCTCTAGCCACCTCTAGTGGCCAAAACAACCATTGTACATGGGTTAGCCGCCACGTATGACCCTTCCGACGCCATCAATCGTGATGGTCAGCGAACAATGCATGGGCCAACCTCGGCGATGGTATAACCCTCTATCCCTCATTATTTATGTTAGATGTTGGTTGGTTGGCTAGGTTGTGGACTGTGTTATTAGTATTGTGGAGTTCGTTGTGTAGTGTGGTGATGTGATGTGTATGTGAAGTGTTTGACGTAGTTGGGAACTGTGCTGTGTAGTGTTGTGGACGGTGCTGTATGGGTGACATGGTGTTGTGTGGAATGGAAAAAGTACACGTGGAGTGTACTCCACGTGGTGAAGTGATGCATCATATGGCGTGTATGCCGTAGTGGTGATGTGGCACATGAGGTGTACTCCATGAGGTGCAGCGATACACGTGTGGCATGTTGGGAAGATAAGAATGGTTGCGTAGTTGATGGGCGAAGAGCGTGGTGAGTAGTGTCGGGAATTGTGGAATAGTGTCCCGAAGTAACTATGATGTGGCCTGTAGTCTGAGGTGACAAGTGTTGTCGTATAGTTGACTTATGGCCAGGTGTATGTGTGTAGTGGCAGGATAGATTAGAGTAGTGCATCAGAAGCATGACTGGACAATGTAACGAAGTGATGTGGTCAATCAAGAAGTTGTGCTTGTGATGAATTAGGAGTTGGCGTATAAGTGACATAGCGGGATGTCAGGTGACCTGACGAGGTCACGGTGTAGCTTGGGAGTAATCTCGAGCTATATGACGTAAAGTATGGTGTAGTTGTGAACGAAGTTTTGTTGTGTTAAGTGTTGGGATTAACTGTCATGAGGGACGGATAGCATGAAGAGCCATGCTAGCTACGTTAAAAGAAGGTTGGTATCAGAGTATGGCGCTTGTCCCTAGGAGCATGTGATCGACAGATTGTATGTTGATCTTAGGTGATAAAGGGATAAGGTACGTGTGTAATCTGGTTAGACACATATGCCGGACAGATTCACCATATGTAATGGGTAATCTATCCTAAGCATGGTTACAAGGTGCTTAAACCTCAGAGTTGACTTAGAGCCATGTGGAGTATATGGATGGGAATGAGGATTTAGTGTGAGCTAAGATGCATGAAGGTAGTGACGGGTGCATTGTCTAAGATTGGGATGCATGACTTCGTCGGTCGGAATCATGCGTCGGAATGCGGTTAATAGTAAGAGTAAGACGAAGGTCTTAGTGTTTTAATCCTAAGGTGAATCATGGATTTACCCTAGTGGATAAGCACTCGTAGTAGAATGTTGAGTTTGGAAGAGGTAGTGACCATAAGTGGTCCTCGAAGGCTTTAATATAGAAAAGGGACACGTAAGAGCATGGAATAGAAGAAGAATGTTTCAAGTGAAGTGTAGTTCTATTCTAAGTTGTGTTGCTTATGCATTAGGTAAAGAATAACGCTAAGGTTATGTATATGCATGTAGGATGTCATCTGACACGCACATGAACGGACTGCATGATATGAGTATATCATGGAGTCCAGGTAAGCATTATTTCATACTCTTCTAGAATTTTCTAAAATATATGAAATGAAAATGAAATGCCTTTCTCTTACGATGCCTTACAAAATGACACGAAAGATGTAGTACGAAAGCATGCTAAGTGTTGAAAGGTATACGTATGTACGCCCCTTCTTGGCAGCCCCTCTTTTTACGCAACCAAAGTACTACTTGTACGCATGTGAATGGATGACTATACGCAGTAACTATTGTATGTATTTTCTATGAAAATCAATGTTGAGGCTTACGCCTCTAGCTAGCATTAATGCTTTAAATGATGCGAAAAAAGTGTTTTGAATGTCTCTATGAACCGATGTTTTAAGCAATCATGATGTTTAAGTGTAATGACCAGATCCCGGAGGTCCGGAGAGTTAGCTCTTAATACTTAAAATTAACTTAAATAACACAACTATAAAATCCAGAAAATCCCATAAAATATTAATCCATTTAATCGATCCAAAAATCTAAGTTCCTCCATGGCGACAATAAAGAAATTCTCAATAACATAAGTTAGACATTCTCCAAAATCTCGAAAATATCCTCAACTCATCAAATCAAATACCCAAAAAATAAATCAGTTTACTAACTACGACTCTCAAATAAGCATTTGTACCCTCAGGCACTTATTCCACTATGATCATCACACCTTGCTAAACTTTCTACTCTTGTTCTCCAACTGAACCATCAAAATCATCTGAAAAATATATGGAGATAAGGGGTGAGTTATCAACAACTCAGTAAGCAGTGGACATATACTAGTGTGTAAACATGAGCATCTACAGAGTTCATAATGCAGAACATAAATATTTTCTTTCAGAATGAAGAATCAGAATAATGTTTTCAAAATGCAGCATCAGAACATGTTATCAAAAATATCAGAGCGAAAGTTTGAAAAATATTCATAATCAAAATACCTTTGGCATAGCATAAACTGAAACATCACATCTTATCTTATCATATCAGAACAAATACCATGTTAAACCCCTGTGGTAGGGTTGTGCAAACCCCGGTAGCTAGCCGAGCAGAAACAAAATGTGAATCTTCCCCTTATTCATTCTCGGAGTCCCGAGTGTGCACATAGGAAAGACCATGTAAAAAATCACTTTGTTTCCAAAGTGAGTGCACCAGAAACAGAAAAGTTGGTACCAACCCGAACAAAGGCCACAGTTTTACACCCGTGGTAAGGTCAGAACCAAACAGAAACATAAACAGAATGTTATGTCAGAGGTTTTCAGAAATCAAATCAGATCATATCAGAGTACAGAAAATCTTTAGAACAGAACAAAATCATATCACAACAGAATTTTTGCACAAAATCTCATATTCGCTCTCTTTTCAAAGTTCAGAAACAGAATGTCAAAAATAAGCTCATGTCAACAATTGTCATGACAGAAAATAATTTCTTCTTAAACTGAATCTCATGAGTAATGCAGAACAAACAATTGAGGTAGTTCAAATTTCTTTTCAAAATCAAATATGTATATTTCCCAAAAATAATCTCAGCTCATTTTATTTTAATGCAAAGACTAGCATAGGAACCCCGCTTACTTGGACTTCTTAGGGTGTGTTTGGGTACTAGAGTATCCTCAACACTTTTCAAGTATTCTCGTACTTTTGAAAATACTTCACATGCCAAACAACTTAAAATACTTTCAATGGGACCCACAAACTCACTTTAATCTCTACTCATAACTATTCACAAACATTCTATAATACTTATCTCTATTATATATAAATAAAAAATAAAATCACTATAATATTTATCACAATTAAATATATAAAAAAATCAATATAATATATAAATAAATAAAAAAATCACTATAATATATAAATAAAAAATAAATCACTATAATATAAAAGTAAAAAATAAAATCACTATAATATATAAATAAAAAATAAAATCACTATAATATATAAATAAAAAATAAAATCACTATAATATTTACCACCATTAAATATAAATAAAAAATCAAATCATTATAATATATAAATAAAAAATAAAATCACTATAATATATAAATAAAAAATAAAATCACTATAATATTTATCACTATTAAATATAAATAAAAAATAAAATCATTATAATATTTATCTCTATTATATATAAACAAAAAATAAAATCACTAAAATATATAAATAAAAAATAAAATCACTGTTACATATAAATAAAAAATAAAATACTATAATATTTATCACTATTATATATAAATTAAAAATAAAATCACTATAATATATAAATTAAAAATAACATCACTATTATATATAAGTAAAAAATAAAATACTATAATATTTATCACTATTATATATAAATTAAAAATAAAATCACTATAATATGTAAATAAAAATAACATTACTATAATATTTATCACTATTATATATATATAAATAAAATTATTATAATATTTATAACTATTATATATAAATTAAAAATAAAATCATTATAATATTTATCATTATTATATATAAAAGTAAAATAAAATCATTATAATATTTATTAATATTAAAAAATTACTATAATAAAATCATTATAATATTTATTAGTAAAAATAAAATCACTAATATTTATGGGACCCGCACACTTTTCAACTACCTACTCAAAAGTCAACAACTCAACATACTTCACACATCCAAACAACTCAAAATACTCTCAATGGGACCCACAAACTCACTCCAATCTCTACTCATAACTATTCACAAACATTCTCAATACTTCTCAACACTTCTCACTACCCAAATGTACCCTTAGCTTTTCAGAAATTTCCTTAGAAATGCCGAACAAATACTAATCGTCACCTACAAAATAATCACGTAATTCCTGTAAATGTCATTTGAACACGTATTTCGATATTTAATCCTAAGTTTATAAAATAACCTATTAGTTTCTCAAAACCTAAAATTCTCATAACCTCAAAATATATCATTTCTTTCTAAGATCATCAATGCCCATCTAATAACTTCGACTGAAACATTAAAAATTAATCTAACTTATTTACAATTGTAATCAGACTATAAATTTAATACTAGATCATATAACTAAACCAAAATATTTTAAATTAAACAACAACTTTTATTTAATAAACTAGATCATATCTAAAAATGTCTAAAAAAGAAAATTACATGATTATCGATTACTTTTGAAAGAAAACTTTGCTTAATAACAATTTAAATTGTTTAAAAGATTTCTGTAAACAAAAATAAAATAGAGTACACTAATACATATTTAAAAGTTTAAAACACGCTAATACAACTTGTACTAAAAGGGTAAAGATGTAACTTACCTCAAATAATATATGCTTGACCAACTATACGGTAAGCTTTGTTATTTGAAAACATGCTCATACTACGTGAGGTAAGTTTACGCGGCAGAGGCACACCGTGAGGAAAGGGAACGTGCGACAACGCACGGAGCTGGCTGAGGTTGGCGGTGGTGGGTGTGGTGGAAGGTGGTGAACTCGGCGGAGCATAGAGAGAGAGAGAGAGAGAACAACACGGTGAGAGAGATAACAGAGAGAGAGAGAGAGAGAGTGAGGGCAGCGCGAACGTGTTTGCGGTAACTGGGCCAGGCTGTTTCCGGTGGAGGCTTGCGTTGTTGAAGGTCATGCAGGGGTTGATCAGGGGGTTGAGAACGTGGAGGCTAGGCTTCTAGGGAGGCGATGGCGTGGAGGATAGGGGGTTGGCCATGGTGCAACTGCTCTGTTTCGGGGAGCAAAAACAAGGGAATTTCATGGTTTGCACTAGAGGCTACGGGAGGCGTTGGGCGGCGGCTACGTGTGGCTAGGCACGGTGGCTTATGGTTTCACAAAGGGCTGGGCCAAGGCCAAAGGCTTCTGTCATGCAGGGGAAACTCGCACGGGGGTGGTTTCCGTTTGGTTGAGCGCATACGGGAGTGGGCTTTTGTGATGGTGAGGTCGTATAACAAGACTGCAAAGGAGGTCTAACACCGTGGGTGTGGAGATGTAGAGACAGTGACGGTACTGCATGGTGGTTGTGGAGGGTGGCGGCTTGCGGTGGATGATGGTTTGTGGATGGAGCTGCTTCTGTGCGTGCGTGGGTGGAGATTACTGTGGGAGTTTTAGCGGCAGCTATAGGCGTGGTAAACTAACATGCAGGTACGTATCTATATATATATTGGCGATGGAAAAAAAAAACCCTAGAGAAATGAGAGTAACGTGGATGCGGATGGAAAGAGTTGTGCGGGTGAGGAACTATTCTTAAACTGAAAGTTTTTCCAAGATTAAAACAAACGGCCAAGATCTCCAAGTAAAAAGAAAATCACTACTCAAGTCCGTAATATAAAAACCTAAAATATCAAGCTCAAATAAATAAATAAATAAAATTCATAGTCCAACTATACAAGTTTTGGGTCCGGGTGTTACATTAAGCCCATGCTCTTAAATGATGTTTTTTTATGAATAAACTGTTAAATAAAAATGACTGAATTGAAAGAAAGGACTGAGCATTTAATGCATGAAAATACGTAACGGCCATATAAATGAATGAAAAGGAAACCAAAGGAATGGGCAGATTGAAATGCCAGGTAAATAGTACTAGTAGTGCACCCAGTGCTGCCCCTGACCGAAAGAGATTCCCAACTCGTGGTCACGGGTGGAGTCCGGGTCCAAAGAAAGACTGCTAACCCTAACACACAGAGCGTAGCAGTGTGTACTGGCAAAAAAAGGTGATAAGAAAGATTGTATGAATGCACGAACTCTTGAAGAAATAAAGGCACTGATGGGAGATACGTTTTAAAAAAAGAAAACCCTTTTTAAAGAAAGAACCCAGCCTAATGATGTTTTCAAAGGATTGCATGTATGCATGTATGTATAGTATGTATGGAGTGATGAATGCATAAATGAAAACCTATGTTATTATATTTTAACTCCATGAAGTAATGCTTACGATTTATCGACTCATTTTAGTTTTTATATATGCCCCTCCCCCCACAAGAACTGAATGAACAGTACACGTAAAGATGAATACGGCCCTTTACACTTTGGTCCTTGACTAATAGCTTGCAGTCATCATGCGTGGTTTATGAATGTTGTTGGATTAAACTATTACTGCATTATAAATATTTATTACTCAACATCCTACATATTGTGGTTTGGTTTTATTGTTTGTTGATGGCCTGAACTTAAGATTAATAGAACCTGGTTTGCATCTTGTAGAGATGACAAGCTGTATCTCGTCACTTGTTTTCATCTGCTGCTTGGAACTGAGGGTAGCTAAATAATAATTAGCCTTATCAATCATTTTCAAGCATCATTGATAAGGAACTTGTCTGATCAAACAGCCTTGCTTAGCTTGCTGCCCATAAGGTTAATTATGCTAGCATGTCAAGATAGTTTGGATTCTGGGAATGATTCTCTGAATATGATGTACTTAAGTTATAGGGTAATGCAAAATGTATAAGTTGTTAGGTAATGCAAAATGTATAAGTTGTTACACTCCTAGTTAGCTATTTATATGGGATTATCATGATATATCATCAAATACTATTTATGTCCGTTATATATATGTTCCCTTTACATTCTCTGCCTCATTACTTTTCATTTAAGCCGTATATCTGGAAATTCCATGGTTGATGATGGTTACTCTGATTTCAGGCAACTAGATAATAATATTGTATTATTTTCTGGATTTGCATGGGGTTAAGTAGTGACATTTGAAATGTAAAAATACTTTTGAAAATAAAAAAGCAATAAAATTGTAACACCCCACTCCTTCTTTCTTGTAACAGCCCGCTAGAAATTCATTGGTGGAATTTCTATTGATTTTAGGAATCTCGTGAAAATCCCATAAGTTTTTACGAATCGACCAATCGCATAGGTTTTAGTCTGTCAACATAGTCAGTGTTATCACTCACTATGGTGCTAGTAATATGAGTTTAATTATTTGAGGTAGTTAGAAGTGTCAGAATGCGTTATGGTCTACGCCATTAGACTCAGAGGATTATTTAGGATTTTATGGCGCAATAACTTATTTTCATAATTCCGGACGAAACGTCTGTTGAAAATTGTGAAATTATTTTTAGGGGCACTTCGGGGTTGAATTTCGTTAAACGATTTTCACTATAAGTTAATATGAATATTTAGAAATTTTTAGTACTAAGTTTATTATGTATTTTTTTGGAGTGAATAGTAACCTCGATAAGCGCACCCATTGCAGTGTTTTCAAAATCACAGTGTGGAATGTCCAAATTAGGTTAGAGAAGTTTTATTTGGACACTTGGCAAGATTTTAGCCACACTTAGTGAATGGTATTAGACACTTGACACAAAGAAGAACCATTAGATAGATTTGTGAAGGAATCAAGGTGTGAGATCATGCCACCTAAGCAAAGTTGTGTTTCATCTATTCAACCAAATTGTGCCAGACCAAAGAGGGTTTCAACCCTAGCAAAAACCCTAAATGATTGGAATCCAATTGAAACCCCAAAAGCTTGGTTGAAACCAAAACCCTAAATGGTTTTCCCAAACCCTAAAGTTGGCCTCCAAACCCTTTTTAATCCGATTTCTAGCATTGTCTTTAATCACTTGATTAAATCACTTCCACATGCTATTAATTAATCAAATCCTTGTTATGACATCATTATTCAACCTTTTAAACCTTGGGAATTTGATTGGGCCAAGAAAAATTGATTTTGGGCTTGATTGCATCTCAAACCCTAACCAAACCCCCTTTAAACCCCAAATTGAAGCCCACTTGGTGGGGCCCACCAAGGCCCACGAAATTGGCCACCTTGGCAAAGCTTCTTGGAGAAGTTTCCTCCCACACATGGCAGACCATCCACTGCCATTGGCTGCACCCAATAGTGCCTTGATGTGAAGGAGAAATTCACTCCATCAACCTCCATCTTTCACAGCTGCTGCAAGCAGTCTCTGCCCCTCTCTATTCTCCACTTTATGTCACATATCCACCTCCAATTAAGGGTCATTCAAGCCCATAACTTCTCCCTCCAGAAGTCTAAAGTCGTGCAAGACATACTTCTCTCCATTTTATCACTTCTTTCTCGTTCTTAGAGGAAACCCAAAAGAGCTCTCTCGGGCAGATTTCTGGGACTTTTTGCGTGGCCATTTATGACCCCTTGTAAGTATTTTCGTACGATGATTCCTTCACATAAGTTGTTCGTCTTTGAGTATAGTTTCCGTGGATATATTATTAGTCTCATTCCGTTCTCATTTGGTCGGTCAAAAGTATTTTTAACCATGGAAAGGTCATTCTGGGCATGAAACTGGAGAGTATGTTATGTTTTGGAAGTTTTGACCAAGCTAATGGACTTATCTTGGTCCGAAAATTTTATGGAGTGTTGTTAACATGTGTTTATGAATGTTCATTGAGGTTTTGTTGCATGAATAAAGCTTTTGATGATAGATTTGCTTAGAGTTAGAAACTTGAAAACTGGAAGTGGAAAAACAGTTTCTGTTTGGTGAAAGTTTGAATATTTCGTGGTTTAATCTTATTCCAAAGGCTTTGATATTTTTATATGAGGATCCTAAGCCTCTTATATACATGTTAGGATGTTATTTCGAAGGTATTTAGTATTATTTTTAATGATATGATTTTCTATGCAAGAGGATTTCGGTTAGGCCTAAACTTTGATGTTTTTGAGTTAGATCCATGTTTTATTAAATTTTAGCCATGTGATTTTAAGTTTGATGGTTGGATCTTCTTTAGGACACATTTTAAACCATGTGATGTGTTAGTTTGAAGATCACATGTCTTTAAGCCATGGATCAAGAGATTGATCATAGTTAGTTGGGAAAATCAGTTTCTGTTTTGGACTAAGTTTAAAACCAAAAACTCCAAGTGTTGTTTTGTGTTTTTTGGTGAGTTTTGTTTGATGTTTTAAAGCATGTTTGATCTTAGGATGATGTTATGAATATGTTAGAAGTAAGATTTGATTTTTTGGAATTCTTGGAGATGTTTTTATTAAGGTCAAAACTTGTGATTTAAGGTTTACTTTTTGTTAAAAAGTTTGGGTCTTTTTACAAAAAGTTTGGTATTGATAATTAGCTTTTTCTTAATGGATAGTTTTAAGGGTGTTTTTAAACTTAGGATAGGAAGATCTTTGTTACAAGATTTTGGTTTATTCATGAGTTTTGGAACTTGAAAGAATTGCAACCAAAATAAGACAAATGGCCTATGTAGGTTTCGGCCATAGTGAGTTTTTCATAGTTGTAATTGGTTTTAAATTTTTCTGAGTTGAGATTTGAGTTTGGGACAAAATTTACATGAGGAATGTAAATTTTGGTAATTTTTTTGGAATTAGGATATCAAATCCTTAAGTTAGGGGGTAAAATGGTCATTTGCCCACATGTAGAGGGTAAAATGGTAATTTTACTCTAAGTTGTCTCTTTTCACATTTCTAATTGTTAGTAATTAATTTCTAACTTTTAGAATAACCTTTTACAGTTCCTCGTGTTTCGCGCTTTATTCTAGTAGAACGCGACGATCGAGGTAAGTTAGCTTTTAACTTACTATCAGTTTAATGTGTATGAGTGATAAGTAAGGGAACTAAATTGTATGTATGCATGTTATCATATGTGCCATGCCAAGTCATTACATATTTATCTGTTACACAGAATTTATTCTGTCATGAATTATTCATCTGTTACAAAAGATATTCTGTCACGTATTCCTATACATTGCAAGCATGTCATGTTAAGTTAAGTATGCCATCTGTTACATGTATTTCATGTCATGTAAGATTCACTATCACATGTTACACCATGTTATGAAATGTTGTCTGTTATATGGTATGCCATGCTACGAAATGTTGCATGTTACAAGTATGCCATGTTATGAAATGTTCTCTGTTACATTTATGTCTCAAAGTATGTCATGTCTGTCGTCTTACGTTCATGTCACGTTATGTACGTCAAGATTTCTGTCTTTTATGTCACGTTCATGTTACGTCACGTTACGAAATGTCATGTCTGCCAGTTAAGTCATTCATGTCAATCACGACCCTAAGCGCTAGGATGGGGTAATATCCTAGTGGAACTCCTTTGTTCACGCTGGAGTGTCTAAATAGGTGTGAAATTCCCTGGGTTGACGAAGTACAGTCAACAGGTTGCGAATGGGGCCTAATTAGCTGGTCACCGGAGCGCGCCAGGCACTAACGCCGATGGTGCCACACATTATGTTACGTGTGTCCACAGCAAGTGTGGCACAAACAAATAAGTCATGGGGCCACAACAACTGTGGAGCATGAAGTATGGGGCCACAACAACTGTGGAGCATACACTACGTGAGACACAACAATTGTGACACGTAGAATACGTGGGGCCACAACAACTGTGGAGTACGTATTAACGCACTCACAGCTGGTATAGAAACCTGTGATGTGATGCGGTAATCGGCAGGGACACACGGCTCAAGGGGACCTGTGTAGCACCCATATGGTCACTTTAATGATTAAGTCTATTGAATAAGATTTCAAGTTCATGTATTTCACGTTCAAGTCATGTTTCAAGTTCACGTTATGTTACGTTCAAGTTTACGTTCACTCAATCATGGTAATCCCATGAGACAAGAATATGTTTCAAGTTTATGTTATGTTATGTTCACATTTACGTTATGTTCCAAGTTCACATTTATGTTATGTCATGCTCAAGTTCATGTTCAAATTATGCATGTTCACGTTCATGTTATGTTTTAAGTCCATGTTATATTTCAAGTTCACGTTCATGCTATGTTTCAAGTCATGTTCATGCTAAGCTTCAGTTTCATTTTAAGTTATGCCAGTTATGTTATGTTGTATGTCAAGTTATGCTACGATTACTTATGATTTGATTATGCATTCATGCTTTTACTGCCATGCATGCATCATTAACCTGTGTGGAAGTTTTCCGTTAACTTGCTGAGATTTGTAATCAAATCTCACTATGGTAGTCCCAACTACCATTCCCCCCGAATGGTAGATTTTGTTATAGGATCTGAAGGAGAACCGGGAATCGACCAACTGGAAACGGCCGACTAAGCGACGGTGCGACGTAGATGGTATTTCAATAGTTACCTCAGATTACTACTTGTATTGGTGGAGTTCAATCTCCAGCACTCTTTTGATCACAACCTTATGGACTATTATTGTGATCTTAGTTGTTTAGTATGTCGTTAAGTATGGAGTATGTTTTAAGTATTTGGGATATTTTAGTTTGGTGCATAGTATTGCTAAAGAAAAAAATTATCCGCTGCGAATATTGCATAATGTTAGATGCATGTTAGGAATATTGCATCTTATATGTCATGAACGGGGGCAGGTAACCTTGTGTTGCATGTCTCGACACTTCAAATGTCCGTCCGATCCCAAGCGGAATTTGGGGGCGTCACATTTCTAACGTAAGCAAATTCTACTACGAGTCTCGTTATGCGTGTCGAATCTCGATAGTTTTTTTTTTTAAATATTTTGTGATTTCTAAAGCTAGCTCAGTATTTTAAACCACAAGTATTTTAAATGGGATCTTCCTAGTGTTATTTGACTAAACTTGATTTTAAGACAATTATAATATTTTTTAAGAGCTACAAAAATATTATAATTGTAGAAAATTATTTCATTAAAATGATTTCAGTTATTTAAAATATGCTGAAAACTCTAATTAATTAGATGGTTTTATTTTCTTAAATATATTAAGCAAGACTTTATCATTTTATTAATGATGAATAAATATTATTTTATAAACTAAAGTTTATTTTAAATAATATTCTATATTAATTCCACTAAATACTTTTAATTATGTTAATGTTTACACATTTTCAAATTAGTATTTAAAACCCACTGTTAGATCGTCTTGAAGATCCCAAGATGAAGGGCATGGATTAAATACCCAAGCCCTTAGCCTTTCTCCCTCACTTCCCTTTCCCTCTCTCTCTCCTCTTCCTTCAGCTCGGCTCGGCGCCGTCGTGCATCGCCCACCCTCACTGCCACCACCGGCGACCACCCATTTCTCTACTCCTTGCACCACCATACGTGGCAACCCAGGCCACCACACTGCCACCAATGACCTCTCCTCTCACTAGTGACGCTTCCAGCCTCCAAGCCCAGCCTCCCTCTCCCTTTACGTCACACACACGCACACTACCGAAAAATGGGTCTCACACGACTTCACCACCACCGACGGCCCTAGTGCCGTCGTGCATGGGTTCTATCCCCACCGAGCACCTCCCCTAAACACCACGACTCCTCCCTGAGCTCCTTCGTGCCAGCCATGCCCTCCTCCTCTCTCAAGCCCTCTCACTCTCTCACGAGTTGTCCCTCCAACTCATGTACCAGATCCGCTACCTCCAGCCACGGTGGCGCCACCCCAATGCCACCACACCTCCACCGTACCGCTCTCAAGCCCTTCATAGCTAGCCAACAACCAGCCGAGCTCCCCCTCCATTTCCATGCCTTAAGACCCATAGATTCCCTTTGAAAACCCACGACTCCACTGTGCTTCGCCACCCTAGCCACCATGAGACCACCCTCAACCTCCCTTGACCTGCCCTGGCCTAGCCTTAAGCCCAAACCGCCACTTTATGTGATGGACAACCACCATACATGGTGGACAACCATGTACGTGGCTAACCACCGCTGTACATGGCCTTAGCTGCCACCCACGGAATCCCCACCATGTCGGCCACCCTCGCATAGTCTAGATCCATCCACTATAATCCTAGATCCAGTCCTCGAGTAGTCTCGTTGTATGGTCACGATAGTGACCACTACCGCACAAACTAGTGGCTTCGGATGCCATTGGCCATTCCGGACAGCGAGCAATGTACGGGTTATCCTGTCGATGGTATAACTCTCCTTCCCTTTATCCTTGCTGTTATATTAATTGGTTGGTTAGGTTGTGGACTGTGCTGTTAGTAATTGTGGAGTTTGTTGTGTAGTGAAGTGTTAGGCGTAACTTTGTAGTGTACGGTGAAGTGTTGTGGACTGCGCTGTGAAGTGTGGGTGTGAAGTGTGGGTGTGAAGTGTGTGTTGTAATGGTGATGTGGCATAGTGTGTGAAGGGAGTACACGTTGGGTGTACTCCATGTGGTGGAGTGATGCACCATATGGCATGTATGCTATAGTGGTGATATGGCATAACGCGTGTGAAGGGAGTACACGTGGAATGTACTCCATGAACTGAAGCGATACACTGTGTGGCGTGTCGCGAAGATAATGATGGTTTCGTAGTTGGTGGGTGTAGAGAGTGATGAGTAGTGTTGAGAACTGTAGAACAATGCCTCAAAGTAGTTATGATGTGGCCTGTAGTCTAAGGAGACAGGTGTCACTGTGTAGTTTACATATGGCTGGGAGTATGTGTGAAGTGATAGAATAATGTAGGAGTAGTGCAGTGGAAGCATGACGGGGGAATGTCACGAAGTGACATTGTTAAACAAGAAGTCGTGCTTATGATGGGTGAGGAGTTAGTGTAAGAATGACATAGCGGGAACATGACAAGATGTGACATTGTGACAAGAGTACGTGAGGGACCGTACTCATGATGAGTTAGGAGTTGGCGTAGAAATGACGTAGTGGGATGTCAGGTGATGTGACAAGGTCACGATGTAGCTTGGGAGTAGTCTCGAGCTATATGACGTGATGTAAGGCATAGTTGTGAATAGATTTATGTCGTATTAAGTGTTGGGATGAACTTGTAAAAGGGTCGGGAAGGAGGAAAAGCCCTACCAACTGTGTTTGAGCAAGTTGGTATCAGAGTATGGTGCTTGTCCATAAAAGCATGTGATCAACGGATTATATGTTGGTCTTAGGTGATAAAGGAGTAGAGTACAGGTGCATCTGGTTAGACACATATGCCGAACGGATTCACCATATATAATGGGTAATCTGTCCTAAGTATCGTTACACAGTGCTTAAGCCTCAAAGTTGGCTTAGAGCCGTGTGGCGTGTATGGATGGGAATGAGGATTTAGTGTGAGCTAAGATGCATGAAGGTAGTGAAGGGTGCATTGTCTAGGATTGGGATGCGTGATTTCATTGGTCGGAATCATGCTTCAAAATGTGGTCAATAGGAAGAATAAGATGAAGGTCCTAGTGTCTTAATCCTATGGTGAATCATGGGTTCACTCTAGTGGAAAGGAACCAGAAGTAGAATGTTGAGTTCGGAACAGGTAGCGACCGTAAGTGGTCCCCAAAGGTTTTAACATAGTAAATGGACACATAAGAGCACAGGATAAATGGAGAGTGTTTCAAGTGAAGTGTAGTTCTACTTCTAGTTTAGTTGCTTATGCACTAGATAGAGGATAATGCTAAGGTTATGTGTATGCATGTAGGTTGTCATCTGACACGCACATGAATGAATTGCATGACATGAAAGTAGCATGAAGTCTAGGTAAGTATTATGTTCATACTCTACAAGAGTTTTCTAAATGATATGAAAATGAAGAAAATGAAATGATTTTCCTCTTTACGACGATTTACAAAACGAAATGAAATGATGTTTTATGAGAAGCATGCTAAGTGTCGAAACTTAGACGTATGTATGGCCCCTTCTTGGCAGCCCATTTTTATGCAACCAAAGTATTAATTGTATGCATGTGAATCGATGACTATACGTAGTATCTATTGTATGTATTTTCATGAAACGAGATGTGAGGCTTATGCCTTGCGCTTTAAGCAAAGCTTTAAATGACACGAAGAAAGTGTTTTAAGCGTCCCTATGAACTGCTGCTTTAAAGGATGCCATGAAAGATGATGTTTAAGCTTATGCTTTTAAATGACGTTTTCCATGAATGAACTGTTAAATGAAAATGACTTAAAAGGAAAGGGTTGAACTGAAAGAAAGGACTGAATATTTAATGTATGAAAAAATGACCATATGAATGAAAAGGGTACCAAAGGACTGGGTAGATTGAAATATCGGGTAAGTAGTACTGGTAGTGCACCTAGTGCTGCCCCTAACTGAAAGGGATTCCCAACCCGTGGCCACAGGCGGAATCCAGGTCCAAAGGAAGACTGTTAATCCCAACACATGGGTGTAACAGTGTGTACCGGCCAAAGAAAGTGGTAAGAAAGAATATATGAATGCATCGAGCTCTTGATGAAATGAAGGCACTGACGGAAGAAACGTTTTACGAAAAGAAAACTCATTTTCAGAGAAAAACCATGCCTAGTGATGTTTTCAAAACGAATGCATGTCTCATGTACATATAGTATGTATGGAATGATGAATGCATGAATGAAAACCTATGTTAGTATATTTTAACTGTATGAAGTAATATTTGCTGAGTATTTGACTCATTTTAGTTTTTATGTGTGCCCCCCCAACGGGAACTAAATGAGCAGTACGTGTCAAGATAGATACGGCCCAAGGGGAAGAGCACGAAAGTCTAGACATGAGAGTTTTAATTGTATGAGAGGTCTTTTTATTTTAAGATTCATGTTTTCCGCTGTAAGCATCTTTTGTTCATAAAACACATTTATTTTATAACATAGAGTCTTGCACCCTGGGTATAGAAGTAAAAAGTTTTAAAACGAACGGTAAGTCCCGTTATCTTTTCTTAAAATCATTTTCTAAGGGTCCTACCACAAGGATGGGCATTACATAGAAAGCCCAGCTTATGCTAGACTCTATAAAATTCTTTTCCAAATATAAGAGAGAAAACTTTTTCCAAAGAGAGAGAACTTTTGAGAAGAGAACTGCAAGTGAAGGAAAAACCTTGACTGACGTCTTCCCAAGGCATGTCTCGTCCTGCAACAAGTACAAGAAAGTATTTTATGCTAATGCTATGATATTTTCAAAGTATAACCTAATTAATGCATGCAAGTTAGACTGGCAACTAGTAAGAGATAGTGATGTTAAGTGCATAGAATGTAATAGGTAGTGACTTTTAAGATCAATTATCTTCCAATCATGAGTTCGAACACATATTGACATGTTTGAAGCATAGCCATCGGGTAATTTGATTGTCATGAACCTATTATCCTGCAAAGGCAACTCCGGTCTTATCCCCAACTCCTTTAAATCTTTACGAGAGTTGACTGTATCTTTTATCTTCCCTTATATTGACATCAGAGTGCCCAATACATTCTCACATATATTTTTCTCAATGTGCATAACATCTAGATTGTGGCGCTGTATCAACGTAGACTAGTACCGCAACTCAAAAAATATATATTTTTTTTTGTCCAATTCAACTCCGCTGCTTGTTGTTTTCTCTTGCAAACTCTTGCATCTTTCCGAAATGTATTTTCTAAAATATCCCCCAACTGCATGATAATATCATTCTCAGACAACTATGGCAGTGATGACCTGCGCTCAACCCTTCCATCAAACATCACTCTATTTGAACGCCATATATGATCATGTGGTAAATATCCTACCATTTGTCAACTACTGAGACTGTGTATCTTTACTGCAAACAGGACAAGCCATTTTACTTTTTGTGCTCCACCCAGACAAGTTTTCATATGCTGGGAAATCATTTATTGTCCATATCACTGTAACATGCATCTTGAACTCCCGCAACGAGGCCACATCATGCGGACTGACACCCATATCCCATAACTCTTTCAACTCTACAATCAATGGTTGCAGATATAAATCTAATTTGTTCCCTAGTGACCTTCGCCCTAGTACCAGTAGAGTCATTATCAAATACGAATCCTTCATGCTCTTCCACGGTGGCAAGTTATAGGGCATTGATATGCCAAGCCAACTACTATTAGAAGTGTACATCTTGCCAAATGGATTAAAACCATCTGTTGCTAAACCAAGACGTACATTGTGAGGTTCTTCGGCAAACCATAGATACTCAACGTCAAATTTCTTCCATTGTAAGGAGTCTACAAGATGCAAGAGGAAGTTTTCATTTTGGACTCTTTCTGTGTGATGCCAAGACATATATTTCACAGTTAACGGGGATGTAAACAATCTTTGAAGCTGAGGAATCAACGGAAAGTATCTTAACACGTTTTTGGGTACATTACGCTTATTAGATGTCCATCTTGACTCACCCTGGATATGAATCAAATTCTGCATATTGATGCCAAAAGAGAACACAACAATCAGTTTTACAAGTGTAGATGATATTATAATTAAATCCTAACCTTCGCTTCCATTGCTTCGCTTCATAAACATTAAGGGGAACAACATTATCATGCGGGAGAGCCTTTTTAAATAATTTTAACATGTCGATGGCCTTAGCAGAAATACGACAAATAGATTTAATATGGAGCAACCTCACCGTGAAAGATAGCTTGCTATGATGGGTGCACCCGTCGTACAACTTTCGTTGTGCATCCTCCCACAGTCTTCCAAAGTTTCCATTTCCCTCAAGTGATTGTGCAAATGTTCCTTCTCCATCCCTCGTCCGAAATATTCTTGCACCCAGATCGCCTAACATCTCAATCATATCCTCTCTATTATCATCATTGTCATCAAAAGCATTCACATTAATGTCGTCCATGTCGAAGTCGTTACCCTCCTCCATTTGATTCAACTGAATACTAAATCTAACTCCTTTAGGAAATGGTTCTCCATGGTCATATCTCATTCAAGAGATTATCATCTATTTCGCATATATACTCTGTTTAAACTCAAATGTTAATCAAAATTTTGACAGTATTTCCCTACAATTCTCCATGTATGCTAGTCACGATAAGTCGTTGACCCTATTTATTGGGTGAACAATTTACAGACGGCATATCCGAAGAATGTAAGGAAACATTAAACCAAAATTTTAATTGGCTAACACAAGAGTTTAAACTGAATATATCTGCCATATAGATGATAGAATCACAAGCTCTCCACTTTGGAAAATTCAAGAGTTGTACCTAAATATTTTTTACGAGAATGTTTGGTCACAACTCTCGAACGGGTCTAAGGTTCAATTGCATATAACAAAACTTTGAAATCCGTCTAACTCCTAACTAGTAAACCAACTCCTACAACTATCACATTCCAAATCACATTCCAAATCACCAATAATAAATATTAGTAGAAGTATTAATAATTATTTAAGAGAGAGATAATTCATATGTTTATTATTTTTTTTAAGTATTAATTATAATTTAAATTTACTTATTTTTTAATTATACCTTATAGCTTTTAACCCCATTATCTTTTAAGTATTAATTCTAATTTAAGTATTAATAAATCTTATGGGAAATCATTTTTAAGTATTAATTATAATTTAAATTTACATTCGTTTTAATTATACCTTATAGTTTTTAATAAATTATCTTTGAAGTATTAAATTTGTGTTGAAGTATTACAACTTAGGAGTACACCTGTTCGAAAACTTCAAGATTTGTTCGAACAGGATAACACGTTCAAACGAGAAAACATTGTGTAATGCAGAAAATAATTTATTCTTAAACAGAATCTCATGAGTAATGCAGAACAAATAACAGAGGTCAAATTTCTTTTCATAATCAAATCTGTATATTTTTCAAAAATAACCTCAGCTCATTTTATTTTAATGCAAAGTCTAACATAAGAACCCCGCTTACCTGAATTTCTTATCTTCTTTTCGGAATTTTCCTAAAAAATGTTGAACAATAATTATTCGTTACCTATAAAATAATCACGTAATTCTCGTAAATTTCCAATTAATCACGTATTTCGATATTTAATCCTAAGTTTCTAAAATAACCTATTTAATTCCTCAAAACCTAAAACTACAAATCATCACTTTCTAAAATCATCAACATTGATTTAATAACTTTGACCAAAACATTTAAAAGTCAGACTTATTTATTCTTGTAAACAAACTATAAAGTTTAATACTAGATAATATATTTATCCCCAAAATCTTTTAAAATAAACCATAACTATCTTTAAATAAACTAAATCATATCTAAAGTGTAAAAACAACATTACTCCAATATTGTTTACTCTTAAAAATAAAACTTTACTTAATAACAATATTAACTAATATAATTCTGTACTATAACCCGTATAGAATACCAAAATATTTATTGAAAATGACGTAGCCTCATGGAAAGACATGTCCTACCGAAAACACTTGTTCATGAAACAATTGGCTAAACAGGTAGAACTGTAATTATAACACAAGATATTTACTAAACCTATGGAAGTTTACAAAAATGAAACACTTATACTAGGCAGCGTTGTGGTGCTTGGAGAGTAACGGAGGACTTACCGTGAGGGAAGGTGTGCGGCGTTGGGTGCGGTGGAAGGTGGTGAACTCGGCGAAGCACTAAGAGAGAGAGAGAACAACACAGTGAGAGAGATAACGGAGAGAGAGAGAGAGTGAGGGCAGTGAGAACGTTCTTGCGGTAGTTGGGCCAGGTTTTTTCCGGTGGAGGCTTGCGGTGGTGAAGGTCATGCAGGAGTTGATCAGGGGGTTGAGAACGTGGAGGCTAGGCTTCTAGGGAGGCGATGGCGTGGAGGATAGGGGGTTGTCCGTGGTGCAACTACTCTATTTCAGGGAGCAAAAACAGGGAAATTTCATGGTTTGCAACGGAGGCTGCGGGAGGCGTTGGGCGGCGGCTTCGTGTGGCTGGGCGCGGTGGCTTATGGTTCCACAAGGGGCTGTGTAACGCCCGTCCTTGTGGTGAGACTTTTTATAAAATATTTTTAGAAAGGACGATAGGAATTACCGTCCGATTTAAAACTTTTCACTTGCATACCCAGGGTGAGAGACTCTATGTTTATAAAATAAAATGTGATTTAGGATAAAAGAGGTTTACAGCGGAAAACATTAATTTTTACAATAAAAGGCCTCTCGGACATTTAAAACTCGTGCCTAGACTTCCGTGCTCTTCCCCATGGGCCGTGTCCGTCCTGATCATGCAGTTCCTGTGGGGGGAGGGACATGCATAAAAACTAAAATGAGTCGATGACTCGTAAGCATTACTTCATACAGTTAAAATATAACAACATAGATTTTCATTCTTGCATTCATCATTCATACATACTATTACGTGCATGCATACGTGCGCTCTTTTGAAAACATCACTGGATGGGATTTTTCTCTTTTAAACATGTGCTTTCTTTTCCTAAAACATTTCTCCCGTCAGTGCCTTCATTTCTTCAAGAATTCGTGCATGCTTATGTACATACGTACGTTCTTTTGAAAACATCACTGGACGAGATTTTTCTTTTAAAAGGCTTTCTTTTCTTTAAAACGTGTCACCCATCAGTGCCTTCATTTCTTAAAGGTTCGTGCATTTGTGCGTTCATACATGCATGCATACATCCATTCATTCTTATCACTTTCATAGGCCAGTACATATTGTTACGCTCTGTGTGTTGGGGTTAGCGGTCTTCCTTTGGACCCGGACTCCGCCTGTGGCCACGGGTTGGGAATCCCTTTTTAGTCAGGGGGCAGCACTGGGTGCATTACCAATACTACTTACCCGGCATTGCAATCTGCCCATTCATTGGTACCCTTTTCATTCATTCATGTGGCCGTTACGTATTTTCATACATTTCATGCTTTCATGTCTTTCTTGCTTTTCATTCATTCGTTCATGTCAGCTCGAAGAGCTAGAGCTTTCATTCAGTTCATTCTTTCATTTAACAATCCTTTCATGAGAAAACATTCCTTTTCATGAGAAACATTTCTTTTCATGAGAAAAACATCGTTTGGGGCGTAAGCCCGAAAATCGTCTTTCTTTCTTTCTTTCAGTTCATTTCAGCTCTATCCTTTCTTTAACAGTTCGTTCATGGAAAATGTCATTTAAGAACATACATGGGCTTAAACATTAGCTTTCGTGGCATTCATAAGCATCACCTTGAACGTCGTCTCTCATGGCGTCCACAAGCATCACCTCGTGGCGCACATGAAAGCATCGGTTCGTAGGATCCATAAAAGCATCCGTTTTCATGCATTTTCATCAGTTCATGGATTTTCTTAGAAAATACATACAATAGATACATCGTATAGTCATTCATTCACATGCGTACAATTAATACTTTGGGTGCGTAAATAGGGGCTGCCATGGAGGGGCCGTACATACTTATACCTTTGAACACTTAGCATTTTCTTTCGTAAAGCATCTTTCGTTTCTTTTCGTAAGCATCTTAAAGGAAAAGCATTTCTTGTATCTTGGAAAACTCTAGAAGAGTATGAACGTAACACTTACCTGGACTCCATGCTATTTGCATGTCATGCAGTCCATTCATGTGCTTGTTAGACGGCAACCTACATGCATACACATACCTTAGCATCATTTTCTATCTAATGCATAAGCAACTTAAACTAGAAATAAAACTATGTTTCACTTGGAACACTCTCCTTCTATCCCGTGCACTTACATGCCCTTTACTATACTAAACCCTTCGGGGACCACTTACGATTACCACATCTTCTAACTCAAAGTCTTGCCTCGAGTGCTCATCCACTAAAGTGAACTCATGATTCACCTTAGGATTAAGACACTTAAAGACATTCGTCTTACTCTTCTTACAACCACATTCCGATGCATGATTCCGACCGATGGAATCACGCATCTCAATTCTAGATAATATGCCTGTCACTATCTTCATGCACCTTAGCCCATACTAATCCCCGTTCCCATCCATACAAGCCACACGGCTCTAAGCCAACTCTAAGGCTTAAGCACCGTGTAACTGTTCTAATGACAGATTACCCATTACATATGGCGAATTCGTCCAGCACATGTGTCTAACCAGATTACACATGTACCTTACCCCTTTATCACCTAAGATCAACATATGACACGCTGATCACTTGCTTGTGTAAACAAACACCATACTCCGATATCAACCTTCTCTTAACCCAGCTAGCATGACTCTTCACGCTACCTGTCCCTTTTGATAGTTCATCCCAACACTTAACACGACAAGACTCCATTCACAACTACGCCTTATGTCACGTCATATAGCTCAAGACTACACCCAAGCTACACCATGACCTTGTCACATCACCTGACATCCCATTACGTTATTCTTACATAAGCCCTTAACTCATCACGAGTATGGTTCCTCACATACTCCTATCACATCGTGATATCTCATCACTATCCTGCTACATCATTTCTACACTAACTCCTCACCCATCATAAGCATGACTATCAGTAACCACGTCACCCTGTGACGTTGCCCAGTCATGCTTCCGCAGCGTACTGTTACACTTGTTCTGCTACTTCACCCATCACAAGCACGACTGTTAATAGTCATGTCACTTCGTGACATTCCTCAGTCATACTTCCGTTGCGCACTCTTATACTTGTTTTGCTCCTTCACGCATTCTCCTAGCCATAAGTCCATCACGGTGACACTTGCCACCTCAGACTACAGGCTATGCCATAACTACTTTGGGACACTGTTTCACAGTTCCCTACACTACTCATCATGTTCCATGCCCATCAATTCCACAACCATCCTTATCTTTGTGACACGCCACACGAAGTGTCGCTACCTCGTAGAGTACACTCCACGTATACTCTCTCTTCACACACTAGGTCACATCACCATTATGGCATACCCGCCATATGGTGCATCACTGCACTACATGGAGTACACTCCACGTGTACTACTTCCTTCACACACACTACGCCACATCACCATTATAGCATACCCGCCATATGGTACATCACTCCACTACATGGAGTACACTCCACGTGTACTACTTCCTTCACACACACTACGCCACATCACCATTATGGCATACTCGCCATATGGTACATCACCTCACCACATAGAGTACACTCCACGTGTACTCCCTTTACATACGCCACATCACCACTATGGCATACTCGCCATTTAGTACATCACTCCACCACATAGAGTACACTCCATGTGTACTCTCTTCATACACACTACACCACATTACCATTATGGCATACTCGCCATATGGTACATCACTCTACCACATAGAATACACTCCACGTGTACTCCCTTCATACACACTACGTCACAACACCACTACGACATATTCATCATATGGTGCATCACTCCACCACATAGAGTACACTCCACGTGTACTCCCCTCATACACACCACGCGACATCACCGTTATGGCATACCCGCCATATGGTGCATCACTTCACCACATGGAGTACACCCCACGTGTACTCTTCCCATTTCACAATACGCCAGGAGGGTATATTTTACATATACTCTCCTTATCCCACACTACGCCACACACAAAGTACACTCAGCGTGTACTGTTCCCATTCCACATACCACATCACTAATACAGCACATACTCCACTACCACACTACACGGCACAGTCCACAACACTTCACACCACACTTCCCAACTACGGCCAACACATCACATCACCACACTACACAGATATGCCCAACACTTCACTACACAGAATATCCCAACACAACGAACTCCACAAATACTAGCAGCACAGTCCACACCTTAATCAACTAATCAATATCTAACATATTTAATGAGGGATAGAGGGTTATACCATCGACGGGATAACCCATGCGTCGCTCATTGTACGTGGTGGCTAAACCACGTACGGTGGCTGTTTGGGCGTTTGGATAGCTAGGTGTGGTCTTGGAAGGGCTTGTGGTGGCCATGTGATGGTGGCAAGGAGCGTAATACGGCGGATCTTGCCGTATGTAGTGGCTGTCCATCACGTGCAGTGGCTATCCACCACATAAGTGGTGGTTTTGGACCTAAGGTTCGGCTAAGGGAGCTGCAGTGTGACTCGTGGTGGCGTCGAGGTGGCGCCACGGTGACTCACGGCGACGGATTTGGCCACACGGTGGAGGAGAAGCCATGGGAGATTGAGAGAGAGTGTGCGTGCATCGGTGGCAGATCGGGGCTATGGGCGGTTGGGATGGCTCCGTGGTGGCTTAAGGAGGCTGAAGGTGGCGGTTACACGTCGTGGGTGGTGGTGCACGATGGTGGAGGGTGTAAAACCAGTGCATGGGAGGAGCCTCATGCGGTGGATCAAGGGGAGGCTATGGGCCTTGGGTCATGTGGAGGAGGAAGGGGGAGTTCGTGGCAGTTCTTAGTGGCCGTGGGTGGCCGCGTACTGCGGCGCAAGGAGGAGAAATGGGTTAAAAAGCCATTTCAGCTACTTACAGTGAGGGGAGAGGGAGGGCTGCACGGTGGAGGAGGATGGTCGATGGAAGGGGAAGCTGCTGTGGAGGTGGTGGCGTCGGAGGACGGCGCACGGCGGCGCAATAAGCACTAAGCCCGTTCGGGCTGTGCATGGCCAGCAGAGAGAGAGTGGGAGCGTGGGAGGGCTTGTCCGGAGGGAGGAGTTGCAGGTGGTGATGGCAGTGAGGGCTGCCGACGCACGGTGGCACCAGGTTGGGGCATGGAGCATTTGGCAAGGGAAGAGGCCGTGTACTACATACACTTGAGGGAGAGGGAGGAGAGAGAGAGAGCTGGGGAAAAGTGAGGGAGACAGAGAGGGGGTCTGGGTATTTAACTAGTCCCTTCGTCTGGGAATCCACGTAACGATCTAACGATGGAGATTAAAACACTGATTTGAAAATGCATAAATATTAACTTAATTAAAAGCACTTAGAGGAATTAAGGTAGAATATTATTTTAAACTTACTTTAGTTTATAAAATAATATTCCTTCATCATTAATAAAATGATGAAGTCTCACTTAACATATTAAAGAGAATAAAACCATTTAATTAATAAAAGCTTTCAACATAATTTAAATCTCATAATATCTTAAAATTGTTGAAATCATTTTAATAATAATATTAAAATAATTTCCGACAATTATAATAGTTTTGGAACTCTTCAAGAATATTATGATTGTCGTATTTAAGATCAATCTTAATTCAATAACACTGAAAATACTCATTATAAATATTTTCAGCATATTTAAAACACTGGGCGTGCCCTAGAAGTCACAAGATATCTTTCGAAACACGCCATCATGGTTCGGTACGCATGACGAGGCTCACAGTCGCTAGTGAGAAGGGCAGATGATCACATAATCTCTGCCCTCAGGATTTGCTTACTTCATAAAGAAGGAATGTATGTCAGAAAGAAGAAACGTACGTAAGAAGGAAGGAGCAGGGTATTATAGGCTGGGCAAAGGCCAAAGGCTTCCGTCTTGCAGGGTGAAACTTGCACAGGATTGGTTTCCGTTCGGTTGCGTTGGTTTTTCTGATGCAGCAACACTCGGAAAATGACGCCAAGTTGCATCTCGGCTGTCTCGTTTGCGGCAATGGGGTGGTGGTTGAAGAGGGCAGCAGGGGCTAGAACTTGGTGGAGGGTTGGACGGAGGCTGAGCGGCAGTGTAAGCATGCTGCAAACGTACTTGCGTGGTGGAGGCATTGGGCTGATTTTCGGACGATGGGAAGAAACTAAGTTATGGTGCTACGGCTTGGTGTTTTGCAGAAAGTATATATATATATATAAAGGCAATTGAATCGTAAAAAGAAAACCCTAGAGCCGTAGGTGACGTGCAAGTGCAAGGGAGTGAATAAATATCTTAGATACGTGCATGCTTATGACTAACAGAAAGAGGCATGTAAAGGTGGGGAGTTTTAAAAATCAAATGGAGAGAAAAATATGTGGTTGTTTGATGAAAGTAATGATATATCTACCTCTGCTGAAAACCCTAGTGGGAAGCTCAACTAAGTGTATGGGATGTGGGGTCAAGAGAAAAATGTCATGGAGTTGGGCTTTATGGTCCATTTTAAAAAAAAAGTTTTGGCTCCCCACGTAGTGAATAAAGAATTATAAATGGGCTTTTTCATATGTCAAACCCAAAAAAAAAAATATTTAGATAGCGAACTTAGTGCTTTGGCCTGGATGTTACACCTAGCATATAAATAAGAGAAATTCTATTTGTAGTTCCCACTTGGAGACTGTATGTGCAGACCTTTTATTAAATGAGAAAAAACATCATTTTATGTGGGATATTTTTATAATTTTAAAAAATTTTAAAGATAAAGATGTCTATGCTTGCATTGCAGTCCCCAAATGGTGACTATACATAGCATTGCTCTATAAATAATTTTTTAGTTTTAGATCATTCGGATCCATCTTGATCACCTTGTCCTTTGATTATTTGAAAATAACAGTTATTTAATTAAAATTATTATTTTCATCTGATTATCGCTACCGTGATAGATTAACACTTGTTCATTTTGGTTTTGAAAAAATTATCCACACGTAGTCGAACGAAAACTCCGTAATGAATAGGGTTAATTTAATTAACTTCCGCTTTCTTGAAACTGTGAAAAGGTGGTTTATATATGTGTGTATTTTCTAACACATCTCTGGATCAGTACGTACGTTTCAGCATGAAATGGGATTTAGAGTACTCTTAAAATAAACAACTTGTAAACATCATGTAAACAACTACATATATATATAGATCCTTTCCATAACAATGGCACCAGATTGCTGGCCAACGTAATCAAGTTTATGGAAGTATACATTAGATTCCATACTTCCCAATACGTACGTACTAGTGGCATGGTTACAAATTAAATGTTTATGACAAGCGCATCATCATTTGGTAGCGATTAGCTCCTTGATACAAGGCCGGACAGCCACCAGGCCGGCATTTCATGTGCTCGGGGATCTTTCCCAATAGAGATCAGAATCATGTATGTAATTCTCAATTTTCCAAAAGTCTCAAATTTTAAAGCTTTCTATAGCAATCTCCGAAGCAATATTAAAAGCCAAACTTATTAACAGATCCTTTCGTCCTTAAACTTCTCCAAGACCTTCAGAATCGATGTCCCATAATCACTAACTACTGTCGTGTCTGGAACTTTGCGGAGCACAACCCATCCACTATCACTTTCGAAAGAATACAGCAAATTTCTGGGATCTTGCAGCTTTGCATTCACTAATTTTTGTACATCGTCTTCTTCGTTTCCTTCTCCAATTAGAAACCACCTTATGTGAGTGTTTGAGTTCTTCATGTCCCAATCATTACACATTTTAGTTAGATTACTTGTAAATCGTTGCCTCCACTGGATATTGACGAATCCATAGAAGAAAGTATAATCTCCTCGTCATCCAGATTCTGAACAAGATTTGTCAAAGTGTTGGAATATACAAACTTATATAAAATCTTTAGAATTGGAGTCTTCGAGAAGCCAAGATAAAGAAAATCCATAGAAGAAAGTATAATCCTCGTCATCCAGATTCTGAACAAGATATGTCAAAGTGTTGGAATATACAAACTTATATAAAATCTTTAGAATTGGAGTCTTCGAGAAGCCAAGATAAAGAAAGAAGCCAAGATAAAGAGGTTGACAGTTAAGTTAGTTGGCCAGGTGACATTGTTTGTATAGTCAGATAGTTAGCTTGAAATTGTATATAAATAGGTCTTTGTACAAGAATTGTAATCAACGAATTCTATCAATAAAAAGTATTATTCATTTTCTCCTCAAATCTTTTCCTTAGTTCCCTGTTTTCGATTCTCATATTAAAGAATTTTACATCGTATCATCGTGAGTATTTTTTTCCGCTGCTTTCTTGCTTCTATGCAGGCAAGTCCTTCTGACGATTCTTTATCCAAGCTTTATTGCTTCTATGGAAAATTCTGCTTCTATGGCAAGGAATCTCTGTAACGCCCCATATCCGGGTGGGTTGGAGAATTACTACTTGTCACTTATAAACATGTCTCCCAACACATCTAAAAATCTCCAAGGACTTCATAATTAAAAATCAATCTCATATCTTCTAAATAAACACATTACAAACTCCACAAAGTCATTAATGTAATAATAGTAAACCAAGGGGTCCACAATCTCCCGGTAGTCATAACGTACCAAACTGATAAAACCATAAGTCCTACTAAACCAAAAACATAATTAAATCTCAACGTAATAAACTCATACATCTTAAGTCTCAATCGATCCAAATAACATAAAAAACTTCAAATACTCAATTCAAGCCCTTTTACTAATAATGGTACGCTTTGGTACTCGACCTTCTATCTATATCTAGTTAAGCTCAAATTTCTATTTCTGACCCACAGCTGGGTCACCAATACCATCTGAAAAACAACGAAGATAAGGGGTAATTTATCAACAACTCAGTAAGCAGAAAACCTATACTAATGTATAAACATAAGCCCTTTTTAGAAAGTTTGGTATGCAGAAACAAAACATTTCATTTTCATATTGTAACACCCGGACCCATTGAAGCTCAATTTGTTTTTTTTATTTATTTAGTTATTTTGTTTTAGTTTATTCTATTTTATTTTATTATCATTATATTTTTTTTCACACGTTAATTTCCGCACGTTTCATTCTTTCCGTCTATTTTCTTTTCCCCTTAAGTTTCCCTCTCGTCCATGTCATGCATGATCACACACGTCTCTAATGTATTTTTTTATCCACTCCATACACACGCACCACTCAGTTTTCATCTGCACGCACGTCTCCCTCATCCCTCTAGAGTTTTCTCATCACATATATATATACACACAGATACACTTATCCCTCATGCATGATGAAGCCAAGCCGCCATTGCCCTCCCACGTGAAATTGTAGCCCAGCAATTCCTCTTCTTTGCAAACAGCGCACCCCTTTCTTTCTTGTCTCTCCTTTGCATTTCCTCTTGTTTTTCAATCACGTATACACACATACATTTATACCTCCTGCATGTAGAAACTCTCATAATAGGACTGCCGCAGACTGTCTTACTTTCACCTCCACACCACTTTATCTCCCTTTCTCCACTGCCGTCAACACCTTCACATCCAACCGCCAGCCTTGGGCTGCCTAGCCATGACCACCAATCTACCGTTCAACTCTAGGCCGCATCCTCGCCACGATGGAAGCCTCTGGCCTTTGCCCAGCCCCTTGTGGAATCATAAGCCACTGTGCCCAGCCACACGAAGCCTCCGCCCAACGCCTCCCGTAGTCTTTGTTGCAAACCACGGAATTCCCCTGTTTTAGACAACTGAAACAGAGCAGTCATGGCTCAACCAACTCACCGCCCGTAAGCCACCACCCCACCTGTTGTCGCAACTACAAGCGATGCCGACGCCCCAGCCACCCGTGATTGGATGCTGCCCTGGTCGACGCCCAGCCCCAGATCGTCGCACGTCTCGCTGCATCACGGTGAGCCTTCATTCTCTCTGTCTTCGTCTCTCCCTCACTCTCCGCCTACCTCACCGTGTTACTCTCTCTCTCAATCTCAGTGCTCTGCCGCCTACTATTGCGTCGTTCGTTCTCTTCTCGGTGAGTATCTCACACCGCACCTCGCTGACTGTTGCACCATAAACTCATTCAATGTTTTCTCAAAGAATTTACGTAAAGTTAGTTTTTCATATTTTTGGATATGAAATTACAATATTACCCTTATTATTGGGTGGCTTCAATTTGGTATTATGTTTATATTAAATCTATTTTTTTTCTTTTTTTACATGGTCTTTGTAGGAGGTATAAGAATTTAGCAGAAAATCACTTAAGTATATTATAATGTTATTAAGTAAAGTTTTATTTTTTTTAGAGTAAACAATATTGGAGTAATGTTATTATTTTACACTTTAGTTATGATTTAGTCTTTTTAAAAATAGTTATAGTTTATTTTAAAATATTTTGGGATAATTATATTATCTAGTATTAAACTTTATAAGTTGTTTTCATTAATAAATAAGTTATACTTTTAAATTTTTTTTTTTAGTCGATGTTATCAAATGGACATTGGCGATTTTAGAAAGGGATGATATATTTTGGGATTATGAGAATTTTAGGTTTTGAGGAATTAAATAGGTTATTTTAGAAGCTTAGGATTAAATAACAAAATATGAGATTAATTGGAAATTTACGAGAATTATGTGATTATTTTATAGGTGACGATTAATTATTGTTCGATATTTTTGAAGAATTCCGAAAAAGCTAAAATGTTTAGGTAAGCGGGGTTCCTATGCTAGACTTTGCATTAAAATAAAATGAGCTGAGATCCTTTTTGGAAAATATACATATTTGATTTTGAAAAGAAATTTGAACAACCTCAGTTATTTGTTTTGCATTACTCATGAGATTCTGTTTAAGAAGAAAGTATTTTCTATGATGACTGGTGTAGACATGAGCTTATTTTTGACATTCTATTTCTGAATTTTGAAAAAGAGAGCGAATATGAAATTTGTGCATAAATTATATTGTGATATGATTTTGTTTTGCTCTGAAGATTTTGTTCAGTACTCTATTTGGATAAGACGTGATTTTCTGAAAACCTTTGGCATGACTCTCTGATTCTGAAGTTGATTCTGTTTCTGCTCTGTTCAGTTACGGCCCTGCCATGGGTAATAATAGTGACATACGGTCCAACAACGGGTTACAATAGTGGATACGGCACAATCACGGGTAATAATAGTGGATACGGCCCAACCACGGGTTATAATAGTGGATACGGCCCAACCACGGGTAATAATAGTGGATACGGCCTTGCCACGGGTTATAGTAGCGGTCTCTGTTTTGAGTGCACACCTTGGTGACAGAGTGATTTATGTTCTACTTGGCTATCCACAGATGCACAACCCTACCACGGAGGTTATACATGGCCTCTGTTCTGATATGATGTTCTTATGATGATGATGATCATTTATGCTATGCCAAAGCAAAGAATATTTTTGAATGAAATTATTTCTAAATCTTCCCTCTGATATTTTGATAACATGTTTTGCTTCCACACTCTGAAAATGAAAAATGTTTTGTTCTGCATTCTGATTTCTGTAAACACTCATGTTTACACACTGGTATATGTTCTCTGCTTACTGAGTTGTTAATAACTTACCCCTTATCTCCATATATTTTTCAGATAATTTTGATAGTTCAGCTGGAGAACAAGAGTAGGAAGTTTTAATAGGTGTGATGATCAGAGTGGAACAAGTGCCCGAGGGTACAAGTGCTTATTTGAGAGTCGTAGTTGGTAAATTGATTTTATTTTTTAGGTATTTTGATTTGATGAGTTAAGGATAATTTCGAGTGTTGGAGAGTTTTGTAATTTATGTTATTGAGATTTTCTTTATTGTCCCCATGGAGGAACTTAGATATTTGGATTGATTAAATTGATTAATATTTTATTGGATTTTCTGGATTTTATAGTTGTACTATTTAAGTTGATTTGAGGTATTAAGAGTTAACTCTCCAGATCTACGGGAACGGGACGTTACACATATGTACATCTCAAAATGTATTATCAGAAAATAAGAGCGACTTTTCAATCTTTTCATATTCATAAATCATTTTCATCTTCTATAATGCTTTGGCATAACATAACTGAATATTTTCATTATATCATATCATATCATATCGTATAATATCATATACCATGTTTACCCCCGTAGTAGAGTTGTGCTATCCCCGGTAGCCAAACCAGAAAATATCATATTGTGAAACTTTCCCTTTTTCAATCTCGGAGACTTGAGTGTGCACATAGGAAATACACATAAAAGACCACTTTGTTTCCAAAGTGGGTGCACTCATATCATATCATATCATGTTGGTACCAACCATATCATGTGTACCAATATCATCATATCAGAACCATACTCAGAATTAGAATCAAAACAAATAAGTATGCCAAAGGTTTCCTTTTTTTTTTTCATATCCATATCATATCAAAACACGTGCTAAACATATTCATATCATTTCCATTTGACCAAAAAAAGATCCAAATTATTTCATATCACATGTATAAAAATCTCAATGATATCATATTCGCTCTTTTGCATATTTCAGAAACATATCAAATATCGCTCATGTATACACTATTCATGTCAAAAGTATTTCTTTTCTCTTTCATACAAATCTCATGAGTGAATGCAAAACATATACTGAGGTGGTTTTTCAAAATTTCCTTTTAAAACAACATGCACATTTTTACAAATCAACCTCAGTTCATTTCTTTTTATGCAAATCTAGCATAGGAACTTCACTTACCTGGACCTTTTGCCTTTTCAAAAATTTCCTCAACAATGTTGAACAAAATTAATTGTCACCTATAAGATAATCACGTATATTTCCATAAATTTCCAATCAATCTAATTTTTCAATATTCAAGCTTAAATTTCTAAAATAATCTATTTTTAATTCCTCAAAATCTGAAATTCTCATTTTTCCTAAAATACCAACATCACTTTCTAAACTCATCAATATCCAACTTACTAACTCCGACTAAAACTTTAAATTCTAACTGATTTACGATTAAGATCTTACTATAATTTATAAAAACTAAAATAAAATAACTATATCGAAATCATTATAAGTAGAAAATCATACTTTTGTTTAAATAAAAAGAAAATATTCCTTTAAGTGGATGCAAAATAAGATTTTGCACTTACTGATCCTTCCAAAAAATTATCAGTATTTACTTAATAAATATTCTGATAAAAATATCAGTCTCTTAAAAAAATACCAACTTAACAAAATAAACCCGCATGCGCTTAAGTCCAAATAAATAAAAATCACATGCTGCCTACATTTCAAACACAAAATAAACAATCAGTTGATGTATTCAAAACAAAAAGAGGGCAAAAGGGTAATAACACCCTTCATCTACCAAAAACTAAAAACTAGCAGAGGCCAAAATGTGAGCTACGATAGGGGTTTACCCAAAGAAAACCGAGGCAGTGGCATCATGGGAGCACAACGGATGCTGGGCTGAGTTGATGGTGACTTTCCCGATGGCGTCGCATAGGGAGAGAGAAAGGGAGGGTGCTGAAAATGAGGGAGATGGAGATAATATGAGAGAAGGGGCAGAGGGAGAGCAAGCCGAAGGAGGGAGATACGATGAGGGAGTGTTGGTGGCTTACGGAGAGACTTAGGTGGCGTGCGGCAGAACGAGGGTCACGGGACGACGACTGGTGGCGTGGTTTGGCAGGTTGATGGCACACGGTGGTGGAAAACACTCATTTGTTTCTTGGTGTAAAAACAGGGGTGGTGTTTTATCGAGAGTTGAGAACTGGGCGGGATACTCGGAGGGGCGGTGGCGCACGGCTGGGGTGGTGACATAAGTGTGGCTGAGGTACTAGCGTGAACCGTGTTCAGTGGAGTTGCGGCACGTGGGTTGGCTTTGGGGTGGCGGTTTACTAGATGCAAACTGAGCACTTTGGTTTGGTGTTTTATGGTGGAACGATGGCTGGTTGCGTGATGGTGCGGTTTGGACTGATGTTCACAAGGGGTGGACAAACTGGGCAGCAACAACTTAGGGGTGCAGGTTCACAGAAGCAGATTCACACTTTGTTTTTACTGAAAGAAAACAGAGGGTGATGGAGGTTGTGGTTGACGGCAATGATCCTGGCTAGCGCAGTGGAGAGGAGATCTTGGTTTGACCTTCTGTGAAGAGGAGAACGAGCGGCACTTATTCTAGGGTTGAGGATGCTTAACATATATATAAGATATAAATAGTAAAGAGATAAAACCTAGAGGAAAAGGATGAAGGGACATGCATGAAAATGGAAGATGGACGTGAAACCATGCTACGTGGATTCTAGAAACACTTCCACATACCTGGGCTCCTTAGAAGGGAGTTGGGTTAGGGCCAGGGCCTGGCAGTGGGCTAGATCTTACATCCTCCACCTTATAAAAATTCCGTCCTCAGAATTTGTTATAAATTGTCAAAACTCCCATTGAAAAGTCATGGGTACTTATCACGCATTTCTTCCTCCAATTCCCAAGAAGCTTCATTAGTAGCATGATTCTTCCACAACACTTTAACCAAAGGGATAGTTTCAGTCTGTAACTCTTGTTCTTTCTCTTCTAAAATCCGAACTGGTTCTTCCGCATAAGTCATATCTTCCTGAATCTAAAGTGGTTCATAGTCAATAATGTGTGTCGGGTCAGGAATATACTTCCTTAACATGGAAATATGAAATACATTATGCACTCCTACAAGTGCCGGTGGAAGTACTACTCTATAAGCCATCGGTCCAATCCAGTCAAGAATCTCAAATAGCCCAATATATCTTGGGCTCAACTTGACCGTCTTTCCAAATCTCATAACTCCTTTCATCGGTGCTATTCTAAAAAATACTTTATCTCCAACCTCAAACTCTAATTGGTGGCGAAGTTTATCTGCATAACTCTTTTGTCGGCTCTAAGCTGCTCTCATTCTAGCCCAAATGATATCTATCTTCTCTGTGGTCTGTTGAATAATCTCTGGCCCCAAAAGTCTCATTTCACCTACTTCATCCCAATACAATGGACATCTACACTTTCTGTCATACAAAACCTCGTAGGGTGACATTCCAATGCTAGCCTGGAAACTATTATTATAAGGAAACTCGACCAATGGTAAATGTCGCATCTAAGTTCCCTTAAAATCCATCACAGATGCTTTCAACATGTCTTCCAAGATTTGAATAGTTCTTTCTGACTGTTCATCTGTCTGAGGGTGAAATGCAGTACGGAAACTTAACTTAGTACCGATTGCCTTTAGTAAGCTTCGCCACAATGGATATTGGTACCCCATGCAACCTCACTATCTCCCGCACATACAGCTTAGCTAGTTTCTCCAGTTTATAAGAAACTTTAATGGACACAAAATGAGCAGCTTTCGTTAACCGATCCACAATCAATCATATAGCATCTTGTCTGCACAATGTCCTTTTTAGGCTTGTTACAAAGTCCAATGAGATATGCTCCCACTTCCACTCTAGAATTTGGAATGGTTGTAATAATCCTGCTAGTCCCTGATGCTTCTCCTTCACCTATTGGTAAGTTAGGCACTGTTCCACAAATTTAGCAATTTCGTTTTTCATACCATTCCACTAAAAAGATTCTCTCAAGTCTCGATACATCTTGGTACTCCTTGGGTGAACTGTGTATAAGGAAGGGTGTGCTTTTCCAAGAATTACCCTTTTCAGTTCTTCATTAGCTAGCACGCAGAATCTACCTCTAAACCTTAAAACTCCATCCTCGGAAATGCTAAAGTCATATTTGCCCCTATTCCCAACTTCTTCCACTAGCTTCACCAACCTGAATCCACTTTCTAAGCAGCTTTGATTATATCTATCCAGGCTGGTTGAACTATTAAACTGGCCATGAAAGTACTTGAATCACTAGTGATGACCTCATTACCGGCTCTTTCTAGGTCCATTAACAACCTATGTTGAGTTGTAAGGGGTGCAACTGCTGGTCCCATTGACTTGTTACTTAAGGCATCAACTACAACATTAGCATTGCCCGGGTGATAATTGATGGTGCAATGATGTTTAATTCCTTTTGGGTGAAGAAATATTTCAAACTCTTGTGATCCGTATAAATTTTTCACTTTTCCCCATATAGATAGTATCTCCAAATCTTGAGTGCAAAAATGACTGCCGTAAGTTCCAGATCATGCGTGGCATAATTCTGCTCAACACTTTCAGCTGGCATGAGGCTTATGCTATAACCTCCCCATGTTGCATCAGTATGCACCCCAATCCAAGCCTTGATGCATCACTATAAACTACAAATCCACCTCTAGCAGTGGGGACTGTTAACACCAGAGCTGTCACTGATTTCCATTTCAACTCCTGGAAGCTTTCTTCACACTTTGTTGTCCATTCAATCGTATTATTTTTTCTGGTGAGTGCAGTGAGAGGAACTGCTATCCTGGAGAAACCCTCAATGAATCGTTAGTAATAACTCGCCAATCCCAAGAAACTTCTAACCTCATGAACATTCTTCGGTGCCGACCAATTAACTACTGCTTCCACTTTTCCCGGGTCTACTGAAACACCATCTTTCGAAACTACATGCCCCTAAAATGCAATTGCATCAAGCCAAAACTCACACTTCTTCAATTCAGCAAACAACTTTTTATCTCTGAGTGTTCCAAGTACCAGCTTCAAATGTTCTTCATGCTCAGTCTTGCTTTTGGAGTAAACTAGTATATCATCAATAAAACCAACCACACACTTATCCAAAAATTCATGGAACACCCTGTTCATCAAATCCATGAATACTGCTGGGGCGTTAGTCAAGCCTAAAGGCATGACCAAAAACTTATAATGGCCATAGCGGGTCCTGAAAGCTGTCTTAGCCACCTCTTCTTCCCTGATCTTCAATTGATGGTAACTCGATCGAAGATCAATATTTGAAAATACTTGAGCACCCTGGAGCTGATCAAACAAATCTTCTATACGGGGTAGCGGATATTTATTCTTTATGGTCACCTGATTAAGTTCTCTGTAATCAATACACATTCTCATTGATCCTTCATTTTTCTTCACAATGAGAACTGGAGCTCCCCAAGGTGATACACTGGGCTTGATGAAACCCTTGTCCAACAAATCTTGTAACTACTCCTTGAGTTCCACTAATTCAGATGTCGCCATCCGATAAGGTGCTTTCGAAAGGGGTGTCGTGCTTGGGACTAGTTCAATAGCAAACTCTACCTCCCATTCGGGCAGAAGTCTAGGTAAATCTTTTGGGAAAACTTCTGGATATTCACTCACAACAGGTATTTGCTCTAACTTCAACTCCTCTTTTGGTGCTTCTACCATGCAAGCTAGGAATCCCTAACAACCATCACGTAATAATTTTCCAACTTGAATGGCATATATGATGGGTGGAAGCAATCTCACTTTTGAACCTGTGAACCGAAATTCACTTTCTTTTGGGGGTCTAAAGGCCACTTCTTTTCTAAAACAATCTATACTGGCGTGGTAGAAAGCCAGCCAATCCATACCCAAAATCAAATCAAACCAGATCATGTTAAACACAATTAAATCTGCTAGCATTAATCTTCTCTCAATAGATAAAAGACACCCTAGTAGAATCTCATCACAGACTACCTGTGGCTCCCCCAACCCCCACGTATGGAAACTCGAGAATCGAGATGCCCGGATGATGACAACACGGTCATGCATCCCAACGATAGTGCCAAGTGTGTGTACATACAACAGTGTACAATGAACAAAGCAATGGACAATTTAAGTAAGTCGACTAAGTACTAGAATTGTTTAATACAAATTAACATAAGTAAAACGTTTAAAAAGAGTTATACAGTTATCCCAAAAAATATAATACAAAGACCAAATACATAAACAAGTGATCCCATATCACTCCTCCGGTGGAACTGAAATAGCATCATTTGCATCAAAATCTGCATTACAATAAAATGGCACCGCAGGTAAGTAATGATCCAAACAACCCACGAGATAAAAATGCATTAATGCAACCAACAATTATGCATACATATGATGAAATATGTATTAGACCCAAAACAACATTTTCCCTAAAAATTAATATTTTCCAATGCACGTCAAAATCCTATTTTTGGCCCGAAATATTTCCATACAAACATTTTCCTGCCATTTTTCCCAGAAAATGGCCCAAAACAATAATCCACCCTTTTAAACATATGCACCATGATCTCTCCTAGGGATCATCCGTACACCCTGGCTCCCTTCATCACACTACGGGTAATGACTGTGCGAGTGACTTCGTAATGAGCGATGTCCAGTTTAGCGCCCAGCACGTTCGTGGCCAAACATCCTCTAACCCCGCCAACAGAGGGGCGATGGAGTCGACACGAGAGCATTACTATCCCGTCCAATCCCGTTGTCGCCCAGCGACAACCCGGGGGACGTCCCTCTGTAAATTTCTCTCCCGAGTGACCAGAGGAACTCCATCGAGATAATGCCCCATCTCAGCTTGAGGTTGTGATACACACGCACCCAAAAACTGTTTCTCACAAGAAAACCCAATTTTCAAATATACACATAACATGCATGCAATTATGCGAAAATTCAGTTTTCATTTACAAACATGAACATGCGTGCAATTATGAAATGTACACGATACGACACAATATCCAATAGCCAACAAATCCCAACATAGTCCAGTCACACAAACAACTCCATCCTCCAACCCAACCGACCCCCTAACTCCTCGGACTCAGTTCTGCACAACCAACCAATTCACAATAAATATAAGTTAGTGCAAAAATACATTTAAATCTCAAAAGTTTTTTGGGAAAATACTTACAATGCTATAATATAATTTTTGAAAGATCACGGATGTGCTAGAAGTGGTGACACAACAATGTAACAGTGAAAAATGTACAAGGTCGTGGGTCTCAAAAACCTAACTTTTGAATGGGGACAAACGAAAACTTGAGATTACTAGGGAAGAACTTAGGGATGTTGGGGAAGCTAATGGTCGTGGTGGTTGGCTGTGGGTGGCGGCGTAGGAGGTGGTTGAAGTCCAAAAAGCTCAAATAAAAAATGGAGATTGATGGGCTTCACCGGTAGCGGATCGGAGTTGAGGATGGGTGGGTCAGGTAGCTGGGGGGTCGCCGGTGATGTGGTGAAGAGGTGGTGGCCAATGGTGGAGTGACGACGGCGCGCGAGCTCATTGGGTGTCGCAGCTTAGAGTTGCGCGTGGGGGCTGACGGCGGTGTTAGGGCTAAAAAACGGAGGGGTGAGGTTACCGGCCAGTGGGGAAGACGTTGGGAGGGGCGGTGATGGCAATGGGTGGCGCACAACGGCGTTGTGGGTGGAAGAAAACAATGAACGGGGGAGAGAAGGGAAGGTATCGCGCATGCGGGGAGAGAGAGAGAGAAGGGAGAAAAAGAAATGAAGGAAAAAGAAAAAGAAGAAAAGAAAAAGAGGAAAAAGAAAAAGTGAGGGAAAGAAACGAGGTACAATCCTCACATCTTGGATCACAAAATGATCTAACGAAAAGAATTTCAAAATGTAAGTAAAATAATTTAAACGTAGCTAAAATACATAATAATAAAAATCCAACAACGCAATAATTTTAAATCCCACAACAAACTAATTTAAATTAAAAAGTAATTTAAATACAAAACAATAATTAATATTAAGAAAGCATATCAAAATAACTTTCACAAATTAAAAGTCATAAAAATAAACCAACAAGAGATCCGATAAACTTAAAAATTAAATACGCGGTGTCACATCCTCCCCCTTTAAATAAAATGTCGTCCTCGAAATCGACAAGGTCAAACATTTAAGCTAGGATAGGAATAAGATTCGACTAAAAGCAGACTCAAGAAACATACCACTAGGGTCAATCAAACAAATACGGATATTGCTCCCTCATGTCGGCTTCTCACTCCCAAGTGAAATCTTGCGCCAATGGATCATCCTTGACACTTCCACCAAAGATATTGTCTTGGACCTTAACCTTTGCTTTTTCCAACCCACAATCTGCGTTGGGGCAACTTCATAAGTAAGGTTAGGCTGAAGTTGAATGCATTCAGGGTCGACAAAACGTGGTTCTTGATTTCCAAAACTCTTCTTCAATGACAACACATGGAACACATCGTGAACTTCCCCAAAATAGTCTAGCAATGAAACTCTGTAAGCAACAAGCCCAACCTTCTCCACAATCTGAAAAGGGGGCCAACATACCTCGGAATAAGCTTTACCTTCTTACCAAAGCGCTTAACGCCTTTCATAGGAGAGACCTTGAGGTAAACCCAATCACCTATCTCAAAGGATAAGTCTATTCTCCTCGTATCTGTAACTTTTCTGACGACTTTGTGCTTCTGCCATTTTTTTCCTTATAACCCGAACTTGATCTTTCATTTCATGAATTAACTCGGGCCCAATTAATTTACTCACGCCAACTTCATTCCAACACAAAGGTGATCTACACTTCCTTCCATACAAAGCTTCATATGGGCCATCTGAATGGAGGCATGAAAACTGTTATTATATGCAAACTCTATTAGCAACAGATGATTTTTCCAACTCCCTTGAAATTCCATGACACAAGCCTGCAACATATCCTCAAGAGTCTGAATAGTGCACTCTGATTGACCGTCAATTTGAGGGTGATATGCAGTACTAAATTTCAACTTAGTGCCTAAAGCTGCTTGCAAACTCTTCCAAAAATGGGACGTGAACCGCGGGTCCCGATCTGACACAATACTCTTGGGTACTCTGTGCAAACGCATTACCTCTTTGACATACAACCAAGTCAGCTTTCCCAAAGAGTCAGTATTATTGATAGGCAAGAAATGGGCACTCTTGGTCAACTGATCAACAATCACCCAAACCGAGTTCTTTCCACTAGGGGTCCTCGGCAAACCCACTACAAAATCCATAGAAATGTCATCCCACTTCCACTCAAGAATAGGGAGTGGTTGAAGTTTACCAACAGGTCTTTTATGCTCAGCCTTAACTTGACGGCACATGTCACATTTCTCGATAAACATGGTGATATCCATCTTCATCCCATCCCACCAGAAATCTCTCTTTAAATCTCGGTACATATTTGTGCTTCCAGGATGAAAAGGAATAAGGAGCCGCATGAGCTTCTGTCGAAATTCGCTCTTTAAATTCTGAATCTTGGGGAATCACTCTACGATCCCAAAACCGAAGAATACCATCTTTATCCAAACTATAAATCAAGGGTCCTCTAGACTTCCTCACTCTCTTTCTGATGTCGAACAACTTTGGATCCCTTCTTTAGAGAGTCATCAATTCTTCAAAATCAACTACTCGGACATCCAAAACCGAAGATAACAATTCTTCTTGCTGCGAACTCCCAATAAGAAGTCTTCTCATCCCACAAAGAAGAGAGTCCAAACCTGATGACTTTGCCTCGTCCACCAGTTATGTGACGCCCCGACTCCCACGTATAGGGACGCAAGAATCGTGACGTCGGGATGATGACAACATGGGTCACACATCCCAACAAAATGTGCCCAAGTGTGTGCAACATACAAAAGTGCACAAGAAAAGTCGCAGCAGATAATATAATAAGTCAACTAAGTACCAGAATTTTAAATACAAGTATCCAAAATAAATTACCTTTAAAAAGTTATACAGTCATCCCAAATATATTACAAAAGATAATAACATAAAAAAGTAGGATAATAAATCTTGATACACGAGAGCAATCCTAGATCGCTCTTCCAAGGGAGCCAAAGCCTAAGGCTCATCATCCTCATATGCATCAAAGTCTGCGATACCATAAAACGGTACCGCAAGTAAGTAATAATCCAAACAACCCTCGAGATAAAAACGCATTAAAGCAACCAACTAACAGATCCCAAAACCTTATTTTTTCTGAAAACGATTATTTTCCAACACACGTTAAAAATCCCATTTTTAGCCAAAACATATAATCCAACATTTTCCCAGAAAATGATTTACACAAAACTCAACAATTTATTGGACACTATAGGCGGGAATCACAGGCGGGACTATACCACCATCCTACCGCGTGCACCATAGGCGGGAATCACAGGCTGGATACAACCACCATCCCTACCGCGTGCACCGTAGGCGGGAATCACAGGCGGGACTCTACCACCATCCCTGCTTACCACCATCCCTACAGTTCCTTTACACACAATGAATACATATCAAAGCACTGTAGGCGGGAATCACAGGCGGGACTCTACCACCATCCCTGCTTACCACCATCCTTACCGCATGCACCGTAGGCGGGAATCACAGGCAGGACACAACCACCATCCCTGCTTACCACCATCCCTACAGTCTCTTTCCCTTTTTCTCAAACTAGTCAATCCAACATTGCAAACATACTCAAAATCATTTCTCACATGAAAACCCCGTTTTCAAATAAACACATGAACATGCATGCAATCATGCGAAAACCCAGTTTTCAGTTACAAACATGAACTTGCGTGCAATTGCAATGAACACAACATGACAACAATATCCAACAACCAACAATGTCAACACAATCCAATCACACAAACAACTTCCTCCCCTAATCCATCCGACCCCCGTACTCCTCGGACTCAGTCCGGCAAAACCAATCAATAATTCAATACAGTGTTATGAGTTAGTGTAAAAATACATTTAAATCATAAAAGTTCTTTGGAAAATACTTACAGTGCTATATAATAATTTCCGGAGGATCACGGAGATGCAAGAGAGCAACGCAGCAACAAAACAGTGCCAAATGCACTGTGGCCGTGGGTCTCAAAGACCCACTTTTGAACGGGTGCAAACGAAAACCCGAGATTGATAGGGTAGGGCTTAGGGATGTCGGTGAAGCTAGTGGTGGTGGTGGTTGGCCGTGGGTGGCGGCGTAGAGGGAGGTTGAAGACCACAAAGCCTAAGACGAAAATGTTGATGAATGTGCTTCACCGGTGACGGATCGGATGTGGGGTTGGGTCCAATGGGTTGCTAAGAGGTCGAGGATGATGTGGTGAGAAGATGGTGGCCGGAGGTGGCACGATGGCGGCGCTGGAGCGAAGATGACTTCGCGGCTTGAAGGGCTGGTGGTGGCTAACGGCGGCGCGAATGGAGTTGAGGTTGGTGGGGTGAGGTCGCTGGCGGCTGGGGAGACAAACGAGCTGGGCAGTGTCGATCACCGCCGGCTCACGGCGGCGGGCTGGGTGGACGAAAGAAACGGACGGAGAGAGGGAGAAAGAGAGTGTCGCGCGCGGGAGGGAGAGACCGAAGGAAGAAATGTGGAAAAAAGAAAAGAAAGAGAAAAGAAAAGGAGAGGAAAGAAAAATGGAGGGAAAAGAAATGAGGTCCAATCCTCATAACTTGGGTCACAAAATTGATCCAACGGAAACGATTTCAAAACCACAAGTTAAATAAAATAATTTAAGCGTAATGATAAAGTGAAATTGAAATGATTAAATCTAACAGTAATTAATTAAATATGAAAAGAATTTAAATGCATAACAATAAATAATATTAAGAAAGCAGTTCAAAATAATTTTCACAAAATTAAAAATCATAAAAAATAAACCCACTAAAAATCCAATAATTTTAAAACAAGAGAATAAATTTTTTGAATAAATAAAAATAATCCTTCAGTAAAAATACACTAAAATACGAGGTGTTACAAGTTGAGACTTCCTACTCAAAGCATTCGCAACTAGATTCACCTTTCCTGGATGATACTTGGTCTCACATTGGTAGTCGCTAATCAACTCTAACCACCACCTCTATCTCATATTTATATTCTTCCGAGAAAATAGATGCTTCAAGCTCTTATGGTTAGTGTAAACTTCACAGACTTCTCCATACAAATAATGTCGCCATATAGCCGCCAATTCCAAATCATGCGTGGCTTAATTCCTCTCATGAATTTTTAATTAATGAGGTGCATAAGCAACAACTCATCCCTCCTGCATAAGAATGCATCCTAACCCAAACATGGATGCATCGTTAAAAACCACAAACGACTTGTGTGGCTCCAGGAGTGCCAAAACAGGTGGCGTTGTCAATCTCCTCTTCAACTCTTGGAAACTTCCCTCGCATCTGTTTGACCAAACAAACTCAGTATTCCTCCTAGTCAAAGCAGTGAGAGGTCCAGATAATCGAGAAAATCCTTCTACAAATCTCTGATAATATCTGGCAAGACCCAAGAAACTCTGAATCTCACTCACTGTTGAAGGGTGAGGCCTTGACAAAACAGCTCCCACCTTGCTAGGATTTACGGCCACTCCCTCTCGGGAAATCACGTGTCCAAGAAACTTGACTTCTTCCAACCAAAATTCACATTTACTTAGCTTAGCATACAACTGATGTTCTCTTGACTTCCCAAGCACCAGACGAAGGTGATAAGCATGCTCTTCCAAATCTCAAGAATGAATCAAAATGTCATCGAGGAACACCACCACAAATGAATCCAAATAAGGTCGAAATACCCGATTCATCAAATCCATAAAGGCAGTAGGGGCATTAGCTAACCCAAAAGACATCACTTTAAACTCATAATGCCCATACCTCGTCCTAAAAGCAGTCTTGGGCACATCCTTATCTCTTATCCTCAACTGGTAGTACCCTGATCTCAAGTCAATCTTCGAGAAGACAGTTGCTCCTTGAAGCTGGTCAAAGAAATCATCGATCCGAGGAAGAGGGTACTTATTCTTGATAGTCACCTTATTAAGTTTCCGGTAGTCAGTACACATCCTGAGAGTACCGTCCTTCTTCTTAACAAATAAAACAAGTGCTCCCCAAGGCGAAGTACTAGGCTGAATAAATCTCTTATCAACCAGTTCTTGCAACTGAGCTTTCAACTCTTTTAACTCAGCCGGTGCCATACGGTAAGGAGCCTTGTGCATAGGAGCCACTCCAGGTTCCAAATCAATAACAAACTCCAACTCACGAACTGGAGTTGGTGAGGAAATTCATCCACGAACACGTCAGGAAATTCTTCCACAACTGGAATATCTACTAAAGACTTCTTCTCAGATAGCGTAGATACCACTTGAACCAAAAAGGCATCTGCTCCACAAGCTATATCTCTCTTCGCTTGAATTGCAGATATAACTACTGGTCTTGCTTTCAACTTGCTTCCCACAAATTCCAAGTAGTTCCGAAAGTTGAAAACTGATTACCCAACTTCTACAATTAATGTTTGCAAAATACCGATGCAACCAATCTATTCCAAGAATAATGTCAAACCCAGGCAACTTGAACATTATTAAATCTGCCTCGAGTGTCCTCCCACCAAAATCCAAAGGATAGCCTAAAGCGACTTTAGAGCACCACACAATCTCACCATTAGGGACAGTCACTCCCAAAATTGTGATAAAGGCTTCGTGGCTAGATTGCACATCCATGCAAAAGTTATAGACACAAAAGACTGAGATGCCCCAAAGTCAAATAAGGTACCGGAATAAAAATAATACAGAGGAACTCTACCTGAGGCAAACACATACACCAGTGAAATTAAAAAAAAAAAATCAACCCATGCCAAATATCAAATCCAAAGATTAAACTAAACGCATACCAGTAATCACCCCGGCATCTTGAGTCTCTAGAGCCTCATAATCAACATCCGCGGGAGTCACAGCATAAACCCGAGCTTGCACTAGCTGCCTCTGGTTATTCCTACCACCACGTCGACCTCCTCGACCTCCCTGAGCTTGGTTAGGACAATCACGAGCAAAGTGCCCTACCTAGCCACATCTGAAACACTGAATCTCCCTCTAACAGCAGTCACACTCGTGGGCTGTATTACACCTACTACATACTGGAGTTCGGCCTCCCACACGAACACAGGAGGCTGCCTGCGATCGGGCTCCAGTCCTCTGCACAAACTTATGTCGTGACCCAGAACTACTTCCTTCACCAGCAAAACTCTGCCTCTTATGACCCAGAGGGGAGCCTACCGCAAAACTGTTTTCACAGTTCGCAATAGTGGCCATATCAACCAACCTCTAAAAATTTGAAATATGGTGACAAGCTACTTGTCTACGTATCTCATGTCACAAACCCTCCTGAAAACGTTCGGCTCGCATCTCCTCAGTGACAATGAGCTGGCTAGCAAACTGCTCGAGCTCCGTAAAGTTTCGGGCATACTGCTCAACAGTCATATCCCCTTGGACCAAGCTACTGAATTCCCGGGCCTTCTGTCGTCTCACAAAAACAGGGAAGAAATGATCGTCAAACTCTTTCTTGAAGCACTGCCAAGACACAGCTGCAAAAGATCCCAACTCCATCTCTAGGAGTTGCCACTTAGTCTGCCACCAATTTGCCGCTTCGCCTTGCAACAGGTAACTCCCATACAACACCATCTGGGCCTCCGTGCAACCACAGACTTCAAATGTCCTTTCAAGGCCTTCAATCCACCTTCCAGCCCGAAGTGGATCACCTTCACCAGTAAAGGCAGGCGTCCTATGCACTAGGAAGCACTCGTAGGTGCACCCGGCTTGAACCGCTCTATTCAGATCTCCTTGCGGCGGCCGAAAATTCAGTTGGAGCAACTCCGTCATGCAATTTAACGCCCTTGCCATGGCGTAATTCCCATTGCCTCTCAGTAATTCATCCTCGGGCTCATTGGTTGTCCTTCTTGGTCTTACCATTTTCCTATCATAGAGCAACCTTTAACCCCACTTAAAATTCCAGACAAAATCAAATACAACCAAAAGCAACAACAAAAATAAAATAAGATAAAATAAAATAATACAGCATAAAATGAAGTAGAAATAAACCCATAATATATCATACTTTCAAATAAATAATTTCAATTTACAACTTTAAAAAAATATTTCTGGTACCTCACCTAAGGGACATATGGTTTTACCCAGAGCCGAATTGCTCTGATACCACATGTAGCCACCCCGACCCCCACTTACGGAAATTGGAGCATCGAGGCGCCAAAATGATGACAACACGATCACGTATCTCAAATTATAAGTGCCAAGTGTGTGTATATGCAATAGTGTACAATGAACAAAGCAACAGATAATTTAAGTAAGTCGTCTAAGTACCATAATTATTTAATACAAATTTACTGAAGTAAAACATTTAAAAAGAGTTATACAGTTATCCCAAAAAATATATATAATACAAAGATCGAATACATAAACGAGTGATCCCATATCACTCCTCCGGCAGTGTCGAAACCTCAGGCTCAATGTCAGCATCATCTGCATCAAAATCTGCGTTACCATAAAACGATACCGCAGGTAAGTAATGATCGAAATAACCCACAAGATAAAAATGCATTAATGCAACCAACAATTATGCATGCATATAATGAAATATGCTTTAGACCCAAAACAACATTTTCTCTGAAAATGAATATTTTCCAACGCATGCCAAAATCCTATTTTTGGCCCAAAATATTTCCATAAAAATATTTTCTTGCCATTTTTCCTAGAAAATGGCCCAAAACATTAATCCACCATTTTAACCATATACACCATGATCTCCCCTAGGGATCATCCGCACACCTTGACTACCTTCGTCACACACGAGTAATGACCATGCGAGTGACTCCATAAAGAGCAATGCCCAGTTTCGCGCGGCCCCAACCCCACGTATGGAAACTCAGGAATCAAGATGCCTGGATAATGACAACATGGTCACGCATCCAAACGATAGTGCCAAGTGTGAACATGCAACAGTGTACAATGAACAAAGCAGCGGATAATTTAAGTAAGTCGACTAAGTACCAGCATTATTTAATACAAATTAACATAAGTAAAACACTTAAAAAGAGTTATACAATTATCCCAAAAAATATAATATAAAGTCCAAATACATAAATGAGTGATCCCATATCACTCCTCTTGTGGAGCCGAATCCTCAGGCTCAACCACAACAAATGTTTGGGTCTAATGCATATTTCATCATATGCATGCATAATTATTGGTTGCATTATTGCATTTTTATTCACAAAGGTTGTTTGGATTATTAGTTACTTGCGGTACCGTTTTATGGTATCGCAGATTTTGATACAGATGATGCTGAAGTTGAGTCGGAGGATTAGGCTCCGCTAGAGGAGTAATATGGGATCACTCGTTTATGTATTTGGACTTTGCATTATATTTTTTGGGATAACTATTTAACTCTTTTTAAACATTTTACTTATGTTAATTTGTATTAAACAATTATGGTACTTAGTCAGCCTACTTAAATTATCCGCTGCTTTGTTCAATGTACACTGTTGTGTGTACACACACTTGGTACTATCGTTGGGATACGTGACTGTGTTGTCATCATTCAGGCGTCTCGATTCCCGAGTTTCCATATGTGGGGGTCGAGGGCACCACACTATCGAATTTCCTGTTGGGGTCCCGACCACTAACTTGCACTTTAACTTTTCAGTTTCTAAGGTGCAAAATCGAGAATAAGTTATGGAAACAAAAGAATGTGTCGCTCGCGAATTAAATAACACAGTGGCATTATTAGCAAACAAAGAAAGAGTACCTGTGGTCACAATCAACATCATTCATGAACTAAAATTTCTAAGTCTTAACGTCAACCAACAAATTAATATCTTAAACATAGGAAATAAGTCATACCCATGATCACATCATTCCTATCCTCAGCCTCTCCTAGTGTTAAAGAAAAAACTCGTGCAGGCGCAATAGTATGTTGGATGTTGCCTCGCATTGTCCCTTCTATCCTAGGTGGTGTTGGCCTGTTGCTATCGTCTTGCAACAGGCAATCCCTAAGATAGTGACCAGATTTGCCACAACGGTAGCATAGTCTCGCTTCCTTCCTGCATACTCCGACATGTACTAGGTTGCGAGTTCTCCACTGATATGCTTGTTGGGTGCCTTAAACTAGCCTCTTACACGAGCTACTACCTTCATTCCTCTTTTTCCACGATCCTTGGTCCACGCCAGAATGATACCCCGACGAAATAGTCCTCTTCCTCTGATCGTGCAATGCAGCGCTCCTTTGAAGGCTTCGTTCAAAAATTATGGCCTTATCTACCAACTCTGAGAAGTTCCGAATCTAGAAGCCCACTACTCGTTCATAAAGTTTTTCGTTAAGCCCTTGTTCAGATTTACGCGCCTTCTTTTCCTCATCAGGAATCAAATACACAGTGAAACGGGACAATTCAATAAATCTAGCTGCATACTGGTGCGCAGTCATGGTTCCCTACACCAAAGTGGCAAATTCCATAGCCTTATCAACTTGGGCCAAGCTTGGGAAAAAGCGCTCAAGAAAAATCTACTTGAAATGCAGCCAACTGGCTATTTCTGTCCCCCCTGCTTCTCGGATAGTTCTTTTTGAAATCCAACATCTTTTTTGCCTCCCCGGTCAGTTTGAATGTGGCATATGCCACCTTTTGTTCATCTATGCAGGTTAGCACCCGCATTATCTCCTCAATATCTTGAACCCAATCCTCCACTAGGATTGGTTCGCCTCTCCCATCAAATTAAGGGGTTGCATCCAATTGAATTGTTCTATGGTACAACCTCCTTCATTATAGTTGCGTTGGCGACCCGAGCAATTTTGCTCGAGATCATCTATTAATTGATGAGCTCCTGCTCGTAGTACTTCGGAAGCACTTGGGTTTGCTTCCCTTTCGCTCTAGTTTGCATTTAGATATGACATCCTTCATTCTCAATGACGAGGTGGCATCCTAAAAAAATAACTTAGATCTTAATATTCGTTTCAAAAATTACAGCGTTCATATATACATAATTAATTAGTGGTAATCGTAAAAACAAAACATATATATAATACTTCAAAGTTATAAAGGTAGCTACAATAAAGAGGAAAATAAGTACGCGCAACAATGGTAATGACTAATCTCCAATGTCTAAAATCGTCCCCGAGGGTATGAAGAGTTAACTCATACCCTCGGGGACATACTCTAAGTTTTCTCTATCGCACAAAATACTCATAAATTTACATCAAATATTCCAGTATAATTATTCTAAGGCATTACAAAGTCTTAATATAAACATCAACCTCCCAACAAATCACATCATCAGAGCACAACAACCTTACTGAATAAAAAAAAGTCCTCAATATTTTATGAGACTTAAAACAGAACCCATTTAAACATAAACCCAAATTGACCATTCATTCAAAAATATAAAAGAGTATACACTAAGGGTAAACTGGTAATAGTACTAAACTTTTGGGTTAACAATTCAAATATATATATATACACACATACTATATGAGGAAAAACAAGCAGTGAATAGATCCAAAAACACAGAAATAATAGAAGTGCAATGGCGGCAGGGGCTTACACCAGGAGAAGTTAGGGGCCACGTGCGACGGCTGGGCTGGAATACTGTGGTGGCTCGATTGTTGAGCTGGGAAGGGAGTGCGGCTGCGAAGCAGCCTAGGCTGGGTGGCGAGAGTGAGAGAGGCAAAGAGAGATGAGCGGGAGGGAGAGAGAGAGAGGCAGAGCGAGAGATGACGTGCGGTGGCAACGGGGTTGCATGCGATGGCTTCTGTCGTGTAGCATGGTTGAAAACCAAGGGGCACAGGGAGAGTGAGAGGCCGACAGAGGGGAGCTCAGTGGAGGACTTGAGCAAGAATATAACACCCGGGCCCAGCTAAGCCCGCTTTACAAAATTTTTGAGTTTATAGGAATGAAAAGTCCATTTGAAATTTCGAGTAAAATTTTTTGGAAGAGAGTATGGGCCTAAACTATTTTTGGCGGATTATAATTTTCTGTTTTTGATAGGTTTCTTTTAATGGACCAAGTAGATTTTCACTCGAAAAATTTATGGTGCTACTGTAATTTTTTTAGGTTGAGTTGAGGTCTAAAACTTAGAGAAAAAGGCCATGCATTAACCCCATTTAAGATCCAAGTCGTGGGCCAATTATTTTCGGTTTAAAGTGCCATACCCCGTGAAAATAATTTCAGACTCCATGTTTCTGCACGTTCGCGTCCATCTACCCACTGCATGCACGCCACTCTCTCATCTCTAGGGTTTTCTTTTGGTCATCCTTTCCTCTTTATATACACATACTGTTAGCCCTCAGTCTCATGCACATAGTTTTCACCTTCAACCTTTGGACTAGAGTTGCTGCCACTAGTCCTCCTCCTCAAAAAAAAAAAAAAAAAAAGTCATACCAAGACCTCCCACTCCGCTGCCACTAGCAAGGCCTGACAGAGACTGGCACGTCCGTGGTGTTGCTTTGTTAGAAATGGAACGCCCCGGTCCTGCAGGGGTTGAAGAGTTACTCCCTATAACTTAAAACTCACAATTCATCAATGTATTTAAAGACTCTAAAATATAAAGTCATCAGAATACTACAGAATCTCTCAATAAAAATCCGCCACTTCTCAGAAATCTTCTATGCGTAAACCACTATGCTTAAATAATCATCTCACCGATGCTCCATAATCCTGATCCTTAGCTGGACTATTCAAAATCATCTGAAAAATATATGGAGATAAGGGGCGAGTTATCAGTAAGCAGATGACATATACTAGTGTGTAAACATGAGCATTTACAGAGTTCAGAATACAGAACAAAAATATTTTCTTTCAGAATGCAAAATCAGAATAATGTTTTCAAAATGCAGCGTTAGAACATGTTATCAAAAATATCAGAGCGAAAGTTCGAAAATATTCATAATCAAAATCCCTTTGGCATAGCATAAACTGAAACATCACATCTTATCTTATCATGTCAGAACAAATACCATGTTTAACCCCCGTGGTAGGGTTGTGCAAACCCTGGTAGCTAACCGAGCAGAAACAAAATGTGAATCTTCCCCTTATTCATTCTCGGAGCCCCGAGTGTGCACATAGGAAAGACCACGCAGAAAACTACGTTGTTTCCAAAGTGGGTGCACCAGAAACAGAAAAGTTGGTACCAACCCGAACAGAGGCCACAGTTTTACACCCGTGGTGAGGTCAGAACGAAACAGAAACAGAAACAAAATGTTATGCCAGAGGTTTTCAGAAATCACATCAGATCATATCAGAGTATAGAAAATTTTCATAACAGAATAAAATCATTACACAATATAATTTATGCACAAAATTTCATATTCGCTCTCTTTTTCAAAGTTCAGAAACAGAATGTCAAAAATAAGCTCATGTCTACACCAGTCATGACAGAAAATACTTTCTTCTTAAACAAAATCTCATGAGTAATGCAGAACAAATAACTAAGGTAGTTCAAATTTCTTTTCATAACAAAACATGCATATATCCATGAACTTCAGAACAAATAACTGAGGTAGTTCATTTTATTTAATGCAAAGTCTAGCATAGGAACCCCGCTTACCTGAACTTCTTAGCTTTTTCGAAATTCCTCAAAAACATCGAACAATAATTAATCGTCACCTATAAAATAATCACGTAATTCTCATAAATTTCTAATTAATCACGTATTTCGATATTTAATCCTAAGCTTATAAAATAACCTATTTAATTCCTCAAAACCTAAAATTACAAATCATCACTTTCTAAAATCGTCAATGCTAACTTAATACTATGACTAAAACATTTAAAAGTCAGACCTATTTATTATTGAAAACCAAATATAAAGTTTAATACTGGATAATATCATTATCCCAAAATATGTTAAAAAATAACCATAACTATATTTTTCATATAGATTAAATCATATCTAAAGTGTAAAAAAAAATAATATTACACCCATATTGTTTACCCTAAAAATAAAAACTTTACTTAAATAACATATTAAAATACATAAGTGATTTTTTGTAATCATAATTATATAAGAGTGTACCAATACATAATAAGAATTTTAAAGCACATTAATATAACACTTAGTTGAAGGGCACTAATGTAATTTCCTTCATTTCTCTGAAAACCAATAAAACTTACAGAAAACAACATAATGTGCATGGCAGGGGCTTACTCACGGAGGAATCACTGCCGCGTGATGGCTGGACTGGGTAGACAGTGGCGACACGGCTGGAGAGCAGGCCTACGGCGGACATGCTGTCAAGCTGGGTTAAGCACGAGAGAGGGAGAAAAATGGAGAGTGAGAGAGCGAGGGTCCACAGCTTGCGGAAAGGAAGGAAATCAAACCGTGAGACGGGAAGGAGGCGTGCGACGGAGGCTCATTGAGAGAGGTGGGGCTGCGACGGAGCTGGGTGGCTCGGGGTGACATGAGGTGGCCAAGGGAACTCTCTGTGGAAGTGGCGTCGAAGTGGAGGGGCTGGAGCCATGGGGTTGCTGGGTTAACTCAGGAAAAAAAGGAGTGCTCTGTTTTCATGAGCAAAAACAGGGGCTAACCGAGTGATGGAGAGGATGTGCGGCCTCCATGGCAACGACTTATGGTGGTGTTGCCGTGCATGTGGGTGGTTGCAGTTTATGGAAAGGAATCGAGGTAGCTGCCGGTTTCACATGGGGCAGGGCATGGGCTATTACACGGTGGTTGGATGAAAACCAAATTGCGGTGGATGTTTTTGGGTCACGGCAATGGAGTGCAACATGATGGGGATTGTGCTATGGCTGGCGGCAGTAACAAGTTTTGGACAGTTTCTCCATGCAGTAGATGAATACGTGTATATATATATATATATATATGTATAGAGGTGAGGATAAAACCCTAGAGCTAAGAGAGGAAAGGGACGTGCAGAAGATTTCTTATGACTGGCGGAAAGAGACGTGAAAAAGGTTGGGAGTTTTTAAATAAAACAATAGCCCTTGGGTTTCTCATTTTAATAAAAATAAAGGGCGCGGGTCTTGGGGTTAACGAATAGAACCACTTTTAACAAATCAGGTAGTGAATAACTAAAAAGAATAAATAACTAAAAGGGCTCTACTATTAGATTTTGAGTCACGAACCAAACCCTGTAATATTTCAACTTGTTTCTAAAAAAAAAAAATACCGGCCCATAAAATATTTGACAAAACAACTATTTTCCATACGTATAAATTCAAAGTAATTTTAGAAAACGGTTTAGTGCTAGGCCCGGGTGTTACAAGAAATCCAACCCCATGCGTCCCAGCCACCGTTAGCACCACTGCGAGCCACCCATCTCACGGAAAACCCAGCCGTTGTCCCCTGTTTTAGCCCCCCAAAACTGAGTAAGAAAAATCACCCTATTCCCTCTGTTTTTCAGCCTCGTTAGATGACGGGGAACCACCCAGCCAACCTCAAACCGCCATCTAAATAGTCTTTGTTAGCCCTGATGAGCCGTACGTTCATCATTAGCACGGTAAGCCATGCCGAAACTACCCCCTGCCTCTCACGTTTTTTCTTTTCTTTTTCCTCACATTTTGCTCCCTCTCTCTATGTTTCTCTATCTCTCATTAGTGGGTCTCTCTCTAATTGCTCTATCCCTCTGTACTCAGCCACCCAGCTGCTAGCGTATCCACCAAAGCCGCTCAGCTCCTACCGAATCTCTGGTGTAGCCTCCTTCCTCGGTGAGCCTCGTCGCTGCCTCTTTTTTTTTTTCAAACTTGATAACAAGTTTCAGTTTTAGTGGATCTCGATAGTGCAGTTAGCATTTAGTCGGCTTAAATTTCCAGTTTTAGTGAGTTTCCGTCGCATGCATTTGTGGTTCTAGTAAACTTGTTGCCCTGCATATAGAGGTGTTTTGCTCTTTACGTAAGGTTAGGGATGACTAGATCTAGGATATTACGACTTTACCCTTGAGTTACAAGCCAAATCACAAGGTGGTTTGAGTTCAAATATTTTTCGGTTGGGTTGATATTTTTTGTTACGATGGGTTTTAGTATGATTACTGATAATTCTTATGTTAATGTTAACGAGAGTTTCATCTTATATTATTTTAGTCAAAAATGTTTCTTAAAGTGCTTTAAATTTGTTATTCCTTTCAAAAGAAGAATCGATAATGTTGTATTTTTATTATGACTTAGTTTATTATATGGTTGCTGTATAATTTAAACTATTTTGGTATAATTATATTATCTAGTATTAGATTTTATAATTACACTTCAATAGTAAATAAGTTAGAATTTTAAATGTTTTTAGTCGAAGTTAGTAAAGGGACATTGGTGATTTTAGAAATGGATGATATATTTTGGGATTATGAGGATTTTAGGTTTTGAGGAATTAAAATAGGTTATTTTATAAGCTTAGGCTTAAATATCGAAATACGTAATTGATTGAAAATTTACGAGAATTATGTGATTATTTTATAGGTGACGATTAATTATTATTCGGCATTTTTTTAGAAAAATTCCTAAAAAGCTAAGAAGTCTAGGTAAATGGGGTTCCTATGCTAGATTTTGCATTAAAATAAAATGAGCTGAGGTTGACTTTTTGAAAAATATACATATTTGGTTATGAAAATAAATTTGAACTACCTCAATTATTTGTTTTGCATTACTTATGAGATTCTATTTAAGAATAAAGTATTTTCTGTCATGACGGGTGTAGACATGAGCTTATTTTTGACATTCTGTTTCTGAACTTTGAAAAAGAGAGCAAATATGAAATTTGTGCATAAATTATGTTGTGATATGATTTTGTTCTATTCTGAAGATTTTGTTGAGTACTCTGTTTGGATAAGACGTGATTTCTGAAAACCTTTGGCACGACTCTTTGATTCTAAGTTTGATTCTGTTTCCGCTTTGTTTAGTTACGGCCCTGCCACGGGTAATAATAGTGGCATACAGCCCAACCACGGGTTACAATAGTGGATATAGTCCAACCATAGGTAATAATAGTGAATACGGTTCAACCACAGGTTATAATAGTGGATACGGCCCAACCAAGGGTAATAATAGTGGATACGGCCCTGCCACGGGTTATAGTAGTGGTTTCTGTTTAGAGTGCACACCTTGGCGACAGAGTGATTTATGTTCTGGTTGGCTATCTGCAGATGCACAACCCTACCACAGGGGTTATATATGGCCTCTGTTCTGATATGGTGTTCTAATGATGATGATGATCATTTATGCTATGCCAAAAAATATTTTTGAATGAAATTATTTCTAAAGCTCTGATATTATAACATGTTTTGCTTCTGCACTCTGAAAATAAAAATGTTTTGTTCTACATTCTGATTTCAGTAAATGCTCATGTTTACACACTTGTATATGTTCTCTGCTTACTGAGTTGTTGATAACTCACCCCTTATCTCTATATATTTTTCAGATAATTTTGATGATTCGGCTGGAGAACAAGAGTAGGAAGTTTTAGCAGATGTGATGATTAAGGTGGAATAAGTGCCTGAGGGTACAAGTGCTTATTTGAGAGTCGTAGTTAGTAAACTGATTTTATTTTTCGGGTATTTTGATTTGATGAGTTGAGGATAATTTCGAGTTTTTAAGAGTTTTTAATTTATGTTATTGGGATTTTCTTTATTGTACCTATGGAGGAACTTAGATATTTGGATTGATTAAATTGATTAACATTTTATTGGATTTTTTGGATTTTATAGTTGTACTATTTAAGTTGATCTTAGATATTAAGAGTTAACTCTCTGGACCTCTGGGAACGGGGCGTTACAAAGAACTTCTCAATTTTTGGATGGATAAAACAGAGTGTGGGGCTACGGTGCAACTGGGTAGTCTGATTCAGCAGCGTCACGGAATGTGACACTGGGCTTTGTTTCAGGCTGTGGCTGGGGGCCGGATGGCTTTTCCACAGTGGTCCCATAGCTGACACTAGGATGAGGGGAACAAAGCACGTGATGCTTGAGAGGTGGTGTCCGTGAAGCACTACTAGTCTTGGTTGTCCACAGAGCAGCTGTGTGGAAAAGGAGGCTTGAGTGGAGGTTTGCGGCAACAGTATGGCTTGGTTGATAAAGTTTACCTATGTATATATATGGTGATGGGAAAAACCCTAGGGAGGGGAGACGTGCATGTGACTAGCAAAAAAAGACGTGGGGAGTTTCTTTTTTTCTTTTGTTTTTTCGAAACAACTACACGCTGCATCTCTCAGTTTACATCAAACGGGCATAGGCCTTGGGGTGATCGGGTAGAGCCCATTTTAAGTATTTGGGTAATATGAAAATCTTAAAGGAAATGGATTTCTTTTTCTCTGAAGTTTGGACCTCTACTCGTCCTTAAAGAAAATATACTTGTCCTATAAATGTTTTGAGTGAAGACCCACTAGGTCCATTAAAAGATTTTAAACCAAATTATCAAAACTACTCAAAAATTATATTCCACCAAAAATATCTTAGGCCGCCTGGCTGGCCTAGGTGTTACAAAAATCTTAACTCCATCAAATCTATTTAAAAAGCCTCCAGAATCAAACCAAACCACAAACAACATGAATTCGGCTCATAGACTCGTAAAATCCTACACATCACAACCATTCCTAAAGTCTGCAAATTTTAAGACCTCGAATGCCTACAATATTCTACCTTTTACTCCGCTCCACTATCACATCAAATCTGAAAATGCTTTCTTCAAGTCTATCTGTACTCCAACATCTCACACACTATAGTCTGCAGAACCTCAAACCTGGCTCAGATACCAAATATAACGCCCTATACCCGGGTGGGTTCCAGAATTACTACCTGTCACTTATAAACATGTCTCCCAATGCATCTAAAAATCTCCAAAGACTTCATAAGCAAAACTCAATGTCATATCTTCTAAATAAACACATTACAAACTCCACAAAGTCATTACTGCAGTAATAGTAAACCAATGGGTCCACAAGCTCCCGGTAGTCATAACATACCAACTAATAAAACCATAAGTCCTACTAAACCAAAAACATAATTAAATCTCAACGTAATAAACTGATACATCTAAAGTCTCAATAGATCCAAATAACATAAAGAACTTCAAATACTCAAGTCAAGCCCTTCTACTAACAATGGTACCCTTAGGTACTCGACCTTCTATCCATATCTAGTCAAGCTCCAATTTCTATTCCTGACACCCAGCTGGGTCATCAATATCATCTGAAAAATAATGAAGATAAGGGGTGAGTTATCAACAATTCAGAAAGTAGAAAACCTATACTAATGTGTAAACATGAGCCCTTTTTAGAAAGTTTGGTATACAAAAGTAAAACATTTCATTTTCATATGCACATCTCAAAATGTACTATCAGAAAATCAGAGCGACTTTTCAATATTTTCATATTCATAAACCATTTTCATATTCCAGAATGCTTTAGCATAACATAACTGAACATCTTCATCTTATCATATCATATCGTAACATATCATATCATATACCATGTTTAACCCCTATAACAGGGTTGTGCTATCCTCAGTGGCCAAACCAGGCAGTATCATATTGTGAAACTTCTCATTTTTCAATCTCGGAGTCCCGAGTGTGCACACAGGAAAGAACACATAAAAGACTACTTTGTTTCCAAAATGGGTGCGCTCATATCATATCATATCATGTTGGTACCAACTATATCACATGAACCAATATCATCATATCAGAACCATACTCAGAATCACAATCAAAACAGCTAAGTATGCCAAAGGTTTTTTTTTTTCATATCCATATCATATCAAAACACGTGCTAAGCATATTCATATCATTTCCATTTGATAAAAAACAGATCCAAATCATTGCATATCACATGTATAAAAATCTCAACGATATCATATTCGCTCTTTTGCATATTTCAAAAACATGTCAAATATTGCTCATGTCTATACTATTCATGTCAAAAGCATTTCTTTCAACTTTCATACAAATCTAATGAGTGAATGCAAAATATATACTAAGGTTGTTTTTCACATTTTCTTTTTAAAACAACATGGACACTTTTACAAACTAACATCAGTTTATTTCTTTTTATGCAAATCTAGCATAGGAACCCCACTTACCTTAACTTCTTAGCTTTTCAAAAATTACCTCAAAAATGCCGAACAAAATTAATCGTCACCTATAAGATAATCACGTAAATTTTCAATCAATCTCATATTTTGATATTCAAGCCTAAACTTCTAAAATAATCTATTTTTAATTCCTTAAAATCCGAAATTCTCATTATTCCTAAAATAGCAACGTCACTTTCTAAACTCATCAATATCCAACTTACTAACTTCGACTAAAACATTAAATTCTAACTTAATTACGATTAAGATCTTTCTATAATTTATAAAAACTAAAATAACCTAACTATTTGAAATCATTATAAGTAGAAAATCATACTTTTGTTTAAATAAAAAGAAAATGATCTTTTAAAACGATTCAAAATAGGATTTTGCACTTACTGATCATTCCAAAAATTTATCAGTATTTACTTAATAAATATTCCAATAAAAATATTAGGCTCTTAAAAAAATACCAACTTAACAAAATAAACTGACATGCGCTTAAGTCCAAATAAATAAAAATCACATGCCACCCACGTTTCAAACACAAAATACACAATCAGTTGATGTATTCAAACCAAAAAGAGGGCAAAAGGGTAATAACATCCTTCATCTACTAGGTTACCCAAGACACAACATTTTCCTTTTTAAGTAACTACCAACAACAACAAAATAAAAACCAACAGAGGCCAAAATGTGAGCGACAACAGGGACATACCCATGGAAAACTAAAGCAGTGGCACCGTGGGAGGGCGACAGATGCTGGGTTGAGTTGATGGTGACTTTCCCGATGGCATCGCACAGGGAGAGAGAAAGAGAGCGTGCTGAAAATGAATGAGAGGGAGATAATGTGAGAGAAGGGGCAGAGGGAGAGCAAGCCGAAGGAGGGAGATATGGCGAGGGAGTGTCGGTGGCTTACCGAGAGACTGAGGTGGCGTGCAGCAGACCGAGGGTGATGAGATGACGGATGACGACGTGGGTTGCCAGGTTGATGGCACACGGTGGTGGAAAACAGTCCTCTATTTCTTGGTGTTAAAACTAGAGTGGTGTTTTATAGAGAGTTGAGAACCGGGCGGGATACTAGGAGGAGTGGTGGCGCACGACTGGGGTGGTGAACTAATTGTGGCTGAGGTACCAACACGAACCTTGTTAGGTGGAGTTGCGGCACGTGGGTTGGCTTTGGGGTAGCGGTTTACTGGATGCAAACCAAGCCCTTCAGTTTGGTATTTTACAGAGGAACAATGGCTGGTTCATAGAAGCAGATTCACACTGAGGTTCACAAGAGGTGGACGAACTGGGCAGCAACACTTGGGGGTGCAGGTTCATAGAAGCATATTCACACTTTGTTTTTAGTGAAAGAAAATAGAGGGTGATGGAGGCTATGGTTGACAGCAATGATCCTCGCTAGCGCAGTGGAGAGGAGATCTCGGTTTGACCTTCTGTGAAAAGGAGAACGAGCATCACTTATTCTAGGGTTGGGGATGCTTAACATATATATATATGTGACACCCCCAAATTCCACTTGGGATCGGACGGACATTAGAAGCATTGAGACATGCAACACAAGGTTACCTACCCCCGTTCATGACATATAAGATGCAATATTCCTAACATGCATCTAGCATTATGCAATAATCGCAGGGGATAATTTTTTTTTTCAGCAATACTATGCACCAAACTGAAATATCCCAAATACTTAAAACATACTTCATACATAATGACGTACTAAATAACTGAGATCACAATACTAGTCCAAAATAGTTGTGATCAAAAGAGTGTTGGAGATTGAACACCACAAATACAAGTAGTAATGAGGTAACTATTGTACTACCATTTACGTCACACCATTGTTTAGTCGATCATTTCCAGTTGGTTGATTCTCGATTCTCCTTTAGATCCTGTAACAAAATCTACCATTCGGGGGGAATGGTAGTTGGGACTACCACAGTGAGATTTGATTACAAATCTCAGCAAGTTAACAGGAAACTTCCACACAGGTTAATGATGCATACATGGCAGTAAAAGCATGAATGCATAATCAAATAATAAGTAATCATATCATAACTTGACATACAACATAACATAACTCGCATAACTTAAACTGAAACTGAAGCTTAGTATGAACGTGACTTGAAACATAACATGGACTTGAAACATATCATGAACGTGAACTTGGAACATAACATGGACTTGAAACATAACATGAACCTGAGCATGACATAACATAAATATGAACTTGGAACATAACGTAAACGTGAACATTAAATAACATGCACTTGCAACATATTCTTGTCTCATGGGATTACCATGATTGCATGAACGTAAACTTGAACATAACATAACGTGAAACATGACTTGAACGTGAAATGTATGAACTTGGAATCTTATTCAATAGACTTAATCATTAACGTGACCATATGGGTGCAACATAGGTCCCCTTGAGCCGTGTGTCCCTGTCGATTACCGCATCACATCACAGGTTTCTATACCAGCTGTGAGTGCATTAATACGTCCTCCACAGTTGTTGTGGCCCCATACTTCATGCTCCACAGTTGTTGTGGCCCCATAACTTATTTGTTTGTGCCACACTTGCTGTGGACACATGTAACATAATGTGTGGCACCATCGGCGTTAGTGCCTGGCGCGCTCCGGTGACCAGCTAATTAGGCCTCATTCGCAACCTGTTGACTGTACTTTGTCAACCCAAGGAATTTCACACCTATTTAGACACTCCAGCGTGAACTAATGAGTTCTACTAGGATATTACCCCATCCTAGCGCTTAGGGTCGTGATTGACATGAATAACTTAATAGGCATACATGACATTTCGTAACGTGACGTAACATGAACATGACATAAACGTGACATAAAAGACAGAAATCCTGACGTAGCGTAACGTGACATGAACGTAAAACGACAGACATGACATACTTGAAACATAAATATAATAGACAACATTTCATAACATGGCATACATGTAACAGGCAACATTTCGTAACATAGCGTACCATGTAACAGACAACATTTCTTAATATGGCATAACCTGCGACAATGAATATTACCTGATATGAAATACATGTAATAGATGGCATACTTAACTTAACATGACATACTTGCAATGTATAGCAATACGTGACAGAATATCTTGTGAAACAGATGAATAATTCATGACAGAATAAATTATGTGTAACAGATAAATATGTAAAGACTTGGCATGACACATATGATAACATGCATACATACAATTTAGTTCCCTTACTTATCACTCATACACATTAAACTGATAGAAAGTTAAAAGCTAACTTACCTCGATCTTCGCGCTTCGAAACAAAACTCAAGTGCGATCACGAGAAACTGAAAGTAGTGATTTTTAAAAATTAGAACTTAATCACTAACAATTAGGAATATGAAAAAATATCAACTTAGAGTAAAATTACCATTTGACCCTCTACATGTGAGAAAATGACCATTTTACCCCTAACTTAAAGATGTTGCATCCTAACTCCAAAAATCAGCAAAATTTTACATACCTGATGTAAATTTTGTCCTAAGCTCAAATATCAATTCAGAAAAATTTAAAACTAAATACAACCATTAAAACTCTATAGGGCCGAAACTTACATAGGCTATTTCCTTTGATTTTGTTGTAATTCTTTCAAATTTCAAAACTCATGATTAAACCAAAATTTTTCTTCTACTATACTCATAACATATTCCTAAGAATAATCATGTTTTGAATCATGAACAAAAGTCATCGAAATCACTAAAACCATACTTGAACTTTTTTTTGGTTTTTCTTCTAAGTTCAAAACAGAATTTTGTTTCTAACTTGTTTTGATCAACCTCTTGATCCATGACTTATAAAGAAGTGATCTTCAAACCAAAGCATCACATGGTTTAAAAAGGTGTCCTAAAACAGATCCAAGCTTCAAACTCAAGATCACATGGTAAACATCACCCAAAACATAAATTTAGCCAAGAACATCATCACTTTGGCCTAACCAAATATCTCAATGCATAAAATTTCATATCTTCGAAACTAACGTCAAATATCTTCAAAATAACATTCTAACATGTATATAAGATGCTTAGGATCTTCCAATAAAAATATCAAAGCCATTGGAATAAGATTAAACCATAAAAGATTTAAACTTTCTCAAAACAGAAACTGTTTTTCCTCTTCCAGTTTCTAAGTTTCTAGACCTAAGAAAATATTTCACCAAAACTTTTAATCATGCAACAAATCCTCAACCAATAATCATATACACATGTTAACATTACTCCATAAAAATTTCGGACCAAGATCTATTCATTAGTTTGGTAAAAAACTCCAACATATGACACACTCTCTAGTTTATCGCCCAGAATGACCTTTCTGGGGTCTAAACAACTTTTGGCCAATCAAATGATCTCCAAATGGAACTAATAAGATATCCACGTAAACTATACTCCAAAATAAATAACTTTCATGAAGGAAACTTTGCGAGAAAATTCCTACAAAAGCTTCGAAATGGGCGTTCAAAAGAGGTACGAAAAACTGTCCGAGAGTTTTTTTTGTGTTCTATGAAGCAAAAGTGTAAAGGAGAGTTGCTTTTGGTGGGAAGTGGACTGGAGAGACTCTTAAACAAGCTATTGAAAGTGATAGGACTGAAGGAAAGGTTGAGTGTTGGCCTTTTCTTCTCATAAAAATCAGTCAAGATCTTTTCTCAAAGTGGAGTGTAAGAGTGAAAGAGTGAGATGACCCTTTAGTTTTGTATTTCAAAACCTTCTAGGCCCTTCTTATAAAGATCTGACCAGCCAAGTGGGGGTACAAAACTTAGCCATGAAGCAATCCTATGGTGACCAAATTCGTGGGCCTTAAAGGGCCTAAACCGAATGGGTCTAAATTTTGGGGTTTAAAGAGGGTTTGGGTTGCTATCAATCCCAAATCCAATATCACTTGGCCCAATCAAATTTTCAAGATTAGCAAGGTTGGATAATGATGTTCTAACACAAATTTGAAGGATTAATAGCATGTGGAAGTGATTTAATCAAGTGATTAAACACAATGCTAGAAATCGGATTAGAAAGGGTTTAGAGGCCAACTTTAGGGTTTGGGAAAACCGTTTAGGGTTTCGGTTTCAACCAAGCTTTTGGGCTTTCAATTGGATTCCCACCATTTAGGTTTTTACTACGATTGAAGCCCCTTTTGATCCGGCACAATTTGGTTGAGCAGATGAAACAAAGTTTTGCTTAATTGGCATGATTTCATAGCTTGATTCCTTCAAATCCATCAAACGTTCCTCATGGTGCCAATTGTCTAATATTATTCACTAAGTGTGGCTAAGATCTTACCAGGTGTCCAAATAAAACTTCTCTAATCTAATTTGAACATTCCACACTGTGATTTTGAAACGCTTCAATTGGTGCGCTTATCGAGGTTACTATTCACTCCGAAAAAGTGAATCATAAACTTAACACTAAAAATTCCTAAATATTCATATTAACCTACAGTGAAAATCTTTTACCGAAATTTAACCTCAAAGTGCCCGTAAAAATAATTTCACAATTTCCAACAGATGTTTCGTCCGAAATTATGAAAATAGGCTATTGTGCCATTAAATCCTAAATAATCAATCTAATGGCGTAGACCATAATGCATTCTGACACTTCTAACCACCTCAAATAAATAAAATACATATTTCTAGCACCATAGTGAGTGATAACACTAACTATGTTGACAGACTAAAACCTATGCGATTGGTTGATTCGTAAAAACTTATGGGGTTTTTACGAGATTCCTAAAGTCAATAGAAATTCCACCAATGAATTTCTACCAGGCTGTTACAATATAAGATATAAATAGTAAAGAGATAAAACCTAGAGGAAAAGGATGCAGGGACATGCATGAAAATGGAAGATGGACGTGAAACCGTGCTACATGGATTTTGGAAAAACTTCCATGGGGCATGGGCTCCGTAGAAGGGAGTTGGGTCAAGGCTAGGGCCTGGCAGTGGGCTGGGTCTTACAATCTCTCTTACGATTCTTCAGGTCCATACTATCTTCATCCCAATGACAACCCTGGAGCTCTTCTTGTTTCTGAGATTTTTACTCGTGAAAATTATGTTGCTTGGAGTCGTTCAAACTCCATTGTCCTAACTATAAAGAATAAGATTGCTTTCATCGATGGAAGTCTGCTTTGACCTAATCTTGATGATATTTGCCTTTCAATTCCTTGGTTGTGAGCAAACAATATTGTATTATCTTTGTTGATGAATTCTATTTCAAAAGAAATACGTGGTAGTCTTCTTTATTTCACCAATGCCTCTAACATCTAGGAAGAACTTAAAGTTTGATATCTGCGCAGTGATGGTCCTCGAGTTTTCATTTTGGAGAAATCTTTGAGTTCTATTTCTCAAGGCTCCAAAGCTCCAAAACTATCATTGAGTATTTTAGTGTTTTTAAAACACTCTGGGATGAATACATTAGTTATTGTCCTCTTCCTACTTGTCATTGTGGAGTTCTTGATACTTGCACTTGTGCAATCTTAAAGAATCTTGTTGATCGCCTACAAGCAGATTATGTGATGAAGTTCTTGATTGGATTGCATGATTATTACTCAGCTATGCGCAGTCAATTGTTGCTTTGGTCTCCATTACCTTTAATGAGCAAAGTCTTTTGTCTGTTATTGCAAGAAGAAAGCCAACGTTCTTTGACTAATGCTGTTGGTTTTTCCCTTGACTCTCATGCCATTGCTGCTGCACAACCATCAAAGCAAATGTCCTCCAATGGTTTCAAATGTGATTTGTTCTCATTGTGGGTATGCTGGCCATCTTGCTGGTAAGTGCTTTTAGCTCATAGGCTATCCACCAGGATGGAAAGGTCCTAGAGGTAAGAGATCTATTCCTACACAATCTGGAGGAGGACTTATTCCATGATTACCCAATGCTAATAATGTTTCTTCTTTGGAGCAAAATTCAAATATTCCAAAAATGATTTTTTCTCAAGAGCAAATACAAAATCTGCTCATACTTGCTAATAGCTTGTCTACTTCAGCCATTAATTCCAATTCAACAGTCAATACTACCTCTACCTCAGGTAACCATTTTACTTCACTTTGTCATGATAATTCTTTACCATTCATTCTCCTTGGATTCTTGATACTGGAGCAACAGATCATATGATCTGTTCTCCTCACGTCTTTACCTCAATACATATACCTACTAAACAATCTTCAGTCCATTTACCAAATGGAGATTCTATTCCTGTTAGTTTCACTAGAATTGTTATTCTTTCTTTTGATTTAGTCTTACATAATACCCTTTATGTTCCCTCTTTCAACATCAACCTTATTTTTGCTTCAAGATTGACTAAAGATAATTCCATTGGTTTGTTCTTTTTCCAATCTAAATGCATTTTGTAGGATCTCAGCAAATGGAAGATGATTGGGCTTGCTGAGGTTAGATCTGGTCTATACCATTTACAAAATCTTCCTGTTGATTCAAAGAATAAATTCCTTAATTTGAAAGCACAGTACGTATGAGTTTTGCTGAAAATTGCATGCATGGGTATGTTGATATGGGAATTAAGGAGTTCTGACTGAATTCTACAGTCTAGGATAAGAGAGCACTACAACAATTTGCGTGTTTTGCCGTGAGGGATAGTGGTCGGCAAAAGTTTAGGTTTAGTCAGAAACTCACTTTTCCACCAATTTGGTTGATGGCTAGCTAGTGGCATATAATTCATGGCAAATACTATATTAGTCACCAACTTTTCATTTCATGGCAAAAGCGTGGTTTTTCCCACGACAAGAAATTGCGGCAAAGTAAGTTGTTCACCGTGGCAAAATAGCTTGCCAATGAGGACATTGTGGTGACAAATAGGCAATTTATCTAGGAAAGCAATAGTCGGAAAATCTTTTTATCCATGAAGCAGTTTGTCAAAACTGCAGTGGCATAATATTTTTCCCCATCCACTATTTCTTGACTAGAGTTAGTTTTCGGATGAGACATTTTGGTGACAAAGTTGCTTTTTTGTCCTTGACCTCCGTCGCAGCTACTTAGTATCCACCATGAAGTATTTTGGGAAATATGTATTCTCCGTGACAAGTAATCGTAGCAAAATTAATTTATCCAATGTGGTTGTTGGTGACAAAAGACTTTCCTAATTTTTACCGTCATCACAATATCCTTTATGTTGATGGCATAAGTGTTGGAAATTAATCCTTCCCATTATATTAATTTGGTGGGAAATTAGTCCTTCCCATTATATTAATTAGTCCTTCAATTAACATCAGTGCTGTTGGCGGGAGGAGAACCCATTTATTTTGGGAAGATTTATCCATGACTACAGGCCTGCAGGAAAAGACTTTTTTCCATGACAATTTCACGCCGGCTATAGTTATAGGATTTCCATTAGCATGTACCATTTTCCCACGAATCGATTATGTGGGCTATACATGGTTTCCCACGAAAACTGGTTTATAAGAAATAAGATTGTGTCAAAATTTGTTTCTTCACCCATGGCCATCTAGGCACTTTATCTAATTTTCTTATCAACAATGACAACTAGTAGAAATTAAATCAGTTAGAGCTCCAATGACAACCCAACAAACAATCCAACCATATCTGGAGGGGATAGCACATCAAAATATAACAACCGAAATAGCAATTTCATAATAACCTGTCAATATACATATATAACTACCATCATATATATAAATCTGCCAACATTGTTGTTACACCATCATAGGCACAAATATGCCAACATTCATTGAAACCAAATACCCACAACTGAACATGAAACCTACATCATGTTTTGCATTTTAAATCCAGGTACATGAGGGAATTATAAGTTCTTCCTCCAACAACATATATGGTAAGTGCTTTTGATATATAGACAGATTATATATATATATCAAAGGATTTGTTGCTTTAATGTGTTCTCCAGACATTTAGGTTTACCAATCTTGCTCCACAAAGCATGGTGCTAAATGTCTCCTGAAATTGTCAAAAAGCACTGTGTCAAACTGAGATACTTAATTGGAGAATTACATGACTAAAGGGATGCCAAGCTTCTATAGTAATTGTGCATCCATACGTTGTACAATAATTTTAATTAATGTACCATTACCCATATACCATATACTTATTTTTAGAGTAACAAACTTTACTCTAAAGATGAATTTGGAAATTGCCAATATCAATCAATGTGAAATTCCCATAGAATTATCACTATATACCTACTACCATTAATTTTATGATATTGCAAGTATTGCAGTTGCATATTCTAATAATAGAGCTTGATATAGCCTCATTCATGCTATTGCAAAATATTAGATCTATATATCCCAAAGCTTGAAGTCCAATCCAAATTCATGAGACGTACTATTCAGGGAAAATCAATTGTTGAAATTCTACTAAGTGCACCCTCATTTCTTTTACCAAGGAGTGGCTATGAGTGTATAAACTGTGTAACATATTTGCAACCAAATTAGATGCATCATCACATGATGCACGAAATTTTACACATGTTAGAATTACTATCAGATTTCCACAACCCAACTCTAAATGTAGAATCAAACCAAGATACAATACCCACTGAGATTCTTCTGGGAATTGAGGTTCAGTAGACTTTGTGTGCATTACTTTAAACTACTCATGCTCCAAACAACAAATTCCGTGCATCACCACACCTCTCTCTGGGATAGTAGAATAGAGTTACAAAACTTTTATTTTTCATGTACATTTTATCTCAACCAAGTCTAATATATACACATTAGTATTATTAATATCACAGTTGGTACAGACCAAGCACCATCGAGGAGTTTTCTGATTTGCACATATCCGAAGCAATTAGGAAGTGGGTTTAACCTGCTTCTAACTACTTAGTGTGTAGGTTATCTTAGCATATAAACTAACCAAAACACAATTGTTTATTAAATCCTGCAACTTAAGGGGTTCCAATTGAGGGTGTGTGTGATATCATATAGAACTGGAATTCATACATGACTTGAAAAAAACACGGCTGCATGTATTAATTCTGAAAAAAAATTGAAGAAATACAGCCCGAGTGAATACCGTTTATCTGAAACTGCTCTTCATCTCCACCAACTTCTGCTCTACCTTGCATGGTCCATATGGCTAAGCTGAGATTTGCTCCAACCTGTAAGTTTCCAAAACTGGTGATATTAGCCTACTTGGTCAGTTTTTAGCCTTATGCAAATCTCAAATCCATGCATTAGACCAGTGGAAGGTAACTAGTTTAGAACTTACCCATTCATAAGAACTAGAATCTAACCCCGTCAAGCTAGAAAACCAAAAGGCATATCTTCTCCCCCAACAATTCAAGAGAGACTACCAACAACTCAAAAGTCAACTACACTTCCTACTGGTAGTATCCACTACTGGTTTATAGATATCCAGCCTAACTATAATATGCAACTACCAAAATCTATATTGAGGGACATAGGTCCATGGCCATTAGATTGTTACCAAAAGAGATATATCTTATGCCAACCCATGTAGTGTAACTCTATAATATCATGCAACACACCGTAGAAGTCAACATGGGATCCCTGATGCTAGCCATGCACAACCACCCTGTTGTTTTGACTGGGCGATGCCTTTCACGCTCTTTCGTATGAAACCGAACACCATTCATTATGCATCCGGCATAAGATGCGACCCACGGATCTGGACCACATGCCAAGGCATATATCTCATTGATTACTAAAGTAGGCCTAACTGAACGCAGCTCTCAAATCTACCACACAGAGAATATTTAATATGAATTAGTTATATGTGTAATTTTAGAAGAATGTAGTTATATCTAAAGCAGGTTTGTATCTTACGCATGATTTAAACCACGATGGGAATTGACTCTGGTGCCTACGGTCGGTGTTCTGAGGGTCCTCTTCTTGGATCTTGTTATAGTGCTCCCTATCAATATATGTGACCCAATCAATTACAAGGAGAAAAATAACATTATATAACACATCATATGAAAAACTTCAAGTCATTGATAATGCACTTACTCAATGTATTGCTCAATCTCCGTGCAATTATTAAGTATATACCATCGGGCTTTGACCAATAGTGTGACGGATAATTTGTTGGAACTTGTTGTTCCTAATGGTCGGACCTTTTGTCCAAAAATAGATCAACTTGGCTCATTTGCCAACTCAGTTGTCCCAATACGAACATCATTATTGCGTTCCTCACGATTCTATCTTTCAATATCATAGAGGTACATAGAGCAAAATGTAAGACACTCAAGATGCACATATGCCTCAGCAATTGAGCCCTTTGGCCAAGCTCTAAATACCTTTCGAAAGGGTACATCCACCTATATTGCACGAGTCATGCCAGGAATGCCTCGTCTGGCAAGTGAATGGCAAGGTGCATCGTGATATCAAAAAAAGCTGGAGGGAATATCATTTATAGTTTGTAGAGAATGATTGGGATATTAGCTTGAAGACATGTCAACATTGATAAGTTCAAAGTTCGGGAACATAATTCTGTGAAGAATGAGCTTAAATTTGTCAAGGCTTGATGCACATATGATCGTAAGAACCCACCAATCACAACCGGCAATAGTGCTTGCAAGAAGACATGACAATCACAGCTTTTCATTCCCCTGATCTTTTTGTCACTAGCATTCACTCAACGGGCAATGTTCGATGCAAATCCATCAGGGAATTTCATTTTTGACAACCAATCACAAAAAAGCCTTCTCTCATTTAAGTTTAACATGTTGCAACAAAGACTTATAGTAATACGGTCCCATCATGTTGTAAATGCAATTCTTTCCTTATTCCAAGGTTTTCCAAATCCCTACGGGCATTGGCGAAGTCCCTAGTTTTCCTTTCAATATTCAGCAATGTTCCCAAAACACTATCGCATATGTTTTTCTCAATATGCATGACATAAAGGTTATGTCTCAAGCCCAAGTCTAAACAGTAGGGAAGCTCAAAGAAGATAGATTTTTTGGTCCAATTTAGTTGATTGGGCGTTCATTTCCTCTTCGTGCAAGATTTACCAAACTGCAAATGTGAGACCTCACGTAAATGTTCAAGAAAATCCTCTCCCTCGACCCTTGATGGTTGAATCCCACGCTCTTCACACCCATTAAATGCATTTTTTTCCGTCTCTAACTGTGATCTGGTGGCAACCATCGTTGATGCCCCATATAGCAATGCTTTTGCCTATATACCAACCACTATGAATTTGTGTCAGATCTACATGAAGGACATGCCATCTTGCCCTTCGTGCTCCACCTAGAATGATTGGCGTATGCGGGGAAGTCATTAATAGTCCAAAGTAGTGCTACATGCAGTTTAAACATTTGCCCACTGTACGCATCAAACGTCCAAATACCCTCTGCCCATAATTCCTTCAACTCATCAATAAGAGGATGCAAGAACACATCAATATCATTACCTGGTGACTTCGGGCCAGGGATTAGCAACGACAACATGGTGTATGGATCTTTCATACATGACCAAGGAGGCAAGTTGTAATGCACAAGTAGTACCGGCCAAATACTGTACGGCCTACTCATATTATTGAACGTGTTAAACACATCACTCGCCAAACCAAGTCTAGCATTGCAAGGATCTTAGGAAAAGGCAACATGTTTCTTATCAAAGTCTTTCCATACCCTTGAATCTGTTGGATGTTGCATGCATGTTGGATCGTCAACACGTGCATCTTTATGCCATCTCATGGCTTGGGCTGTCTTCACTGACATAAATAGCCTCTGCAAGCGTAGCTTCAACAGGAAGTATTGAAGAACCTTTTGTGGTACCATTCATTGCTCACTTGTGCTTTCAACCCACCTAGATACTTTACATTTAGGGCATTCATTATACGATGCGTTCTCCTTCTAAAACAATGCACAGTCATTTGGGCACACATGTATCTTTTCATAACTAAAGCCCAAGCCACGCTCTAAGCGATGAGCATCGTTATATGAATCTAGGAATATAGTGTCGGGAAATGTAGCATGCAAATGCTTGATTACCATGTCAAAGGATTTTACGGTCCAACCACCTATGATCTTGATGTGAAGCAGCTTGACAATAAATGATAGCTTCGAGAACTTAGCACATCCAAGATAAAATGGTCGTCGTGCATCGGCAACTAACTCGTCGAAATTATAGTTGGTTGGAGAATTAGAAGTGGAGGATTGATAATTATCGTTGCCATTTCCTTAACTGATACCTGACTTATCCATAAACGACCTATGACGAATGTCATCTAACATCTCATCGACATCTTCGATGTAGTCATTGTAAGAAGATGCATCATCATCTTCTTCATCATAGAATGTCGATTTAGGATCGGATCGTCTTCTCCATGGAAAATCCATTCTATATAGGTTGGATCAATCCCTCTTAAAAACAAATGATCTTCCATGATACGAATAGAGTGGAAAGCTCTATTCCGGCATCTCCTACATGGACACCTAATCTGATCAGCTGTCGATGCATGGGCTTGGGCCATGGCTGAGAATTGTCTAACACCTTTATCATACTCAGTGGAATGCAATTTGTCTTCAATATGCGTCCAAGCCTTATCCATCTTGTGCAGCTGCTCAGCTAGTGGGAAAAGCTAATTAGGATAGGTTTGGCACAAAGTGCAATGACCTTCGAAGAGAAAAGTAATAAATATTAGTCTTCTATCATCTAGAGACGAGCTTTGTATCTTAGTAACTTGGAACTAAATATGCATAGTTTTGCATAACAAGAACATGGCCATAGTTACTTTTAATTGGTGGCTAACATCTTAATATAATTGGTGCTGTTTTTGAAATTGGACAATGTGTTTCTTGTGTGATGCACTGTGAAGACAAACATATTAATTGAGAAACTCATCGGCATTAGTTTAACTCTAATAATGTATGCCTAAGGATTGCATAAACCTCAGGCATACAGTAGGGTTTTGGTCTGAAACATGATTGCCCATCTAGCACCAGGTAGAATTTGAGGAACCTATCCAAATAAATATGGTCAGTCAAGTATTTTATATGACTGACTGAGTATTAGTACGATAGATTAAATGAGGCATGCATTTGCATGGAAGTACATGATATGTACTTCCATGCAAAAAAGTAGTGTTATTAGTACTACCATTCAACCTGGACACACTTTCATTACTACTCCCATACTTCCATGCAAAAAAGTAGTGTTATTAGTACTACCATTCAACCTGGACACACTTTCATTACTACTCCCTCATTATTTACATAACTCCAAAGCACATGTTCCCTCATTATGTAAGGGAACTCCAAAGCACATGTTGTGACAATAGGTTTAATGGCATATGGCAAGATTGAACATAATAAACTTAAACCACCTTAGACTTCAATTTCGGCACAAAATAAGCAAATTGGAATTATTCCACCTATAATAAGGGGAAAAGATAGCAAAAGGCATAGATGTATTCTTGGAATTCATACTAGACTAAACGTAATTTACAGCAAGTAAGACAAAAATGAACATGAAAGCATCCACAGTTCACCCTCCACAAAGAAAGAGAGTGGCAGTACATAATGAAAATCAAGCTCTGGACACAAAAATTATAGCGAATAAGCTCATACATGGCTGGTGGCTTAAACTAAACAAACAACTTGTTGCCCAATGAAGAACTTACTGCATGTTGCTGATCCATATGAGTCTCAACTTCCAATAGACTTTGTGTACTAAACATATATCAACAATCAAAACCTTATCTAATAGGTTCACACTAAATGCTGGAAGAAGATCATGGGACTTTTTTCCATGAGTAAAACTCCCATGTTGATTAAAGGAACTAATTGTATGCATTCAACACAAATTATGCAAAACACCTAGTTACCAAAAGCCCACACTTAGAAACACAGAATAGGTGGCCATATTAACTAGGATTTTAAGACTTTTTTCCAGTTTACGGAAGCCAACTATGAAGAAGTAACTTAAATGAGGGAATTAAGTATTTTGTCAAGATGCTATTATCTAATGCTCCAAATACAGTACATGAATAGAACAGGGAGTGGCCATTAATATTCCTTAACATCTGGCTTCAAGGTTTCCTGCATTAATTATCAAGCACAATTACATATTCCATAAGTTGAATTTGTTGGAAATTATAATGGCAATATTAACATTTGTAGACTATATATGTAGTGTCTATTTCTCGTTACAAAAGAAATATACCATTAGGAGTGGTTAAGCAATGTCAGATAACAGAAACCTAATCTGGGCTAGTGTTGAATTTTGGGATGGCAGAGCAAATAGAAGATGGGAAGAAAACACACAAATAAATTTGGATGGGTAGTAGAACGGTTGTAGGAAGTCCTAAAGGTATCATTAACCATATCGATTAATAAACCTCTCCACCATTTTATGCTCTACTCTACTTATAATCGAATTTAATACAAAATCACTTACTCCAGAAAGAGATGACTACCAGAACTATAAGTATAATCCACGACAGCAGAATTCAATCATATTGATTAGAAAAAGGGAAAAAACACAAGAGAGCAGGTGGTCAAAACTATAAGCAAAATAGATGGAAATAAGATTAGAAAATCCATGTAGCAAAATATGAAAATCAAGGTAGAATTATTAATGACTACCCAAACTAAGCAGCACATTATGAGGAAAGTAAAACAGGGTGAAATCCATCTGAGACTAACAAGAAATAGATTACTACTGGATACGGCGTGTAAATCGCACCCAAGATTCGCATGAAATGCAACAAGGCATATGGGAAAACTAACCCTAAAATCCAACAGAAAATGACATACAATTTCTGCATAAATTGAAAACTTACAAACAATGGGTGTCGGAATGGGCAAGAGGAAGAGAAAAATTTTGCGTGAAGAGGAATTCTCCTTGGTCGATGCGGGGCTGCATGAAAGGTAGGTGTTGGGCAAATCGGGGGGGCGAGAGGGGGGGTGGGAAAAATCAATTACCACGAGGAGGGGGGATGAACTGCGGTATGCGGGGAGAGGGGGGGGGAGGATGGGGGGGAGGGGGAAGACGAAGGAAAGGGTTTCTAATTTGTAGGAAGAAATCGTTAGGGGAAGAGCTTCGAGAGTGGGTTAATTTTGAAGCCGGTTGGGAGGTGGGGCGTGAGGGAGAGTGAAAGTCCATAGTTGGTTTTTGGAAAAGGAGGTTATCGCGGGGGCGGGGTGATGTAGTTTTTATATAACCACCTTTTGCGGCGAGTAACTGTAGCTCATACGATCATATGTAGGACATATTTTGCTGTAAAATGTTTTTTTTGATAACCAACAAATGGCAGGTATATTTTTGCATTCCATGATATAAAGTGGTCAAAACAAAGTGCTTTGTCACCACATAAGGTTAATTCACACTAAGTTTTATCCACAACTATCATCTCATGGGTAAAAGTCTGCTTTTACTCCCGCCAAGATTTTTGGTCAAAACAGCCCACTTTTTGCCACTAATGTATACCGCCTAAAAACAACCAGTGGCAAAGCAAGCACTTTGTTGCAGTGGAGAGATAGTATCATGAAGTGAGTCCCATAACATTTATGATTAATTAATCGGATCAAGTTTTCGTGCAACATTAAATATCAAATAAATGTTGCAAGGCCAACTTTATAAACTTATAATTATCTGTTTCCCGGCCCACTTTGTGTTGACCAAGAACTCTAAGTATCCAAATACGTTGATATTTATATACGTCTCCCAAAAAGGCCACCCACAATCCCTTTCGATATATATATATATATATATATATATGATGCATTTAGAGTTTTGAAAAAGACTTTACCTCGAACGGTCGTTTTAGTGCTTTGTTGATCCTACTGAATTCAGAGCGCGGTTCTTCAGGTATTAGTTCCTTTTCAATTGTGATGGTGAAAGGGAAGGCCTTCATCCCCCATAACTGAATCATGCGAAGAGCATTTGGGTGTTCAACCACCCCTTGTGGGTTTATCACCACCATGATAGGCTTATTCTTAAACTACCATTCCTCCATAATGAACAATTTGTCTACTATTAATGAAAAATACTACAGTTTGTACCATGGCATGTTGGACCACAACATCTCAAACTTGGCTTGCATGTCATCGCTCCACTGCCCCACCACTGGGATCCGTACAATTTTATACTGTTCCTCCTCCCTTGTTCCATTAAAAATGCATGGGCTTTAAAATCGAGATTTCTTCAATGGAGATCATGTCCATACCCGAAATGAACAATAGAAGACTCTTCTTCTTCAGCACGTCGATACTCAACTGTTTTTGCCAAATATATAGTTAAAAAAAATAAGTCAAACTAAATTTGAGTAGATTAGTTTGACCAATAATGCACATATTTGTTAACATATATATAAATATAAATAATAAAATCTATTTCTTTTCAATAACTTAAATATTTGGAACAAGCAGTGATCATTTTTATGGATAGTATAGAGGAGAGTTATTACTATTTAGAAACATGAAAAATAGAAGTACAACGTTGTGAACCCGTGCGACTTGGAATCTAGAAACGCTTTCCATGGGCCTGGGTCTTCATCCTCCCCCCTTATAAAAATTCCGTTCTTGGAATTTGTTATAAATTGTCAAAACTCCCATCAAAAATTCGTGGGTGCTTATCTCGCATTTCTCCCTCCAATTCCCAAGAAGCTTCATTAGTAGCGTGATTTTTCCACAACACTTTAACCAAAGGAATAGTTCAAGTCCGTAACACTTGTTCTTTGTTTTCAAAGATCCGAACTGGTTCTTCCGCATAAGTCAAATCTTCCTGAATCTGAAGCAGTTCATAGTCAATAATGTGCGTCGGGTCAGGTATATACTTCCTCAACATGGAAATATGAAATACATTATGCACTCCCGCAAGTGCCGGTGGAAGTGCTACTCTATAAGCCACCGGTATAATCCAGTCAAGAATCTCAAATGGCCCAATATATCTTGGGCTCAACTTGTCCTTCTTTCCAAATCTCATAACTCCTTTCATTGATGCTATTCTCAAAAATACTTTATCTCTAAACTCAAACTCTAACTGGCGGCGACGTTTATTTGCATAACTCTTTTGTCGGCTCTGTGTTACTTTCATTCTAGCCCGAATGATATCTATGCTCTTTATGGTTTGCTGAATAATCTTTGGCCCCAAAAGTTTCCTTTCACCTACTTCATTCCAATACAATGGAGATCTACACCTTCTGCCATACAAAACCTCGTAGGGTACCATTCCAATGCTAGCTTGGAAACTATTATTATAAGCAAACTCGACCAATGGTAAATGTCGCATCCAAGTTGCCTTAAAATCCATCACACATGCCCTCAACATGTCTTCCAAGATTAGAATAATTCTTTCTGAATGTCCATCTGTCTAAGGGTGAAATGCAATATTGAAACTTATCTTAGTACCCATTACCTCATGTAAGCTTCTCCAGAACTTGGAAGTGAAACGAGGGTCTCTATCCGACACAATGGATACCGGTATCCCATGCAACCTCACTATCTCCCTCACATACAGCTAAGCTAGTGTCTCCAGTTTGTAAGAAACTTTAATGGGCACAAAACGAGCGGTTTTCGTTATGCAATCCACGATCACCCATATAGCATCTTATCCGCTCAATGTCCTTGGTAGGCCTGTCACAAAGTCCATGGAGATATGCTCCCACTTCCACTCTGGAATCTGGAGTGGTTGTAATAGTCCGGCTAGTCTCTGATGCTCTGCCTTCACTTGTTGGCAAGTTAGGCACTGTTCTACAAATTTAGCAATTTCTTTTTTCATACCATTCCACCAAAAAGACTCTCTCAAGTTTCGATACATCTTGGTACTCCCCGGGTGAACTGTGTATAAGGAATGGTGTGCGTCTTCAAGAATTACCCTTTTCAGTTCTTCATTAGCTGGCATGCACAATCTGCCTCTAAACCTTAAAAATCCATCCTCAAAAATGCTAAAGTCAAATTTGCCCCTGTTCCCTACTTCTTCCACTAGCTTCACCAACCTTGAATCCACTTTCTAGCTTTGATTCTATCTATCAAGGCTAGCTTAACTGTTAAACTGGCCATGAAAGTACTTGTATTGCTAGTGATGACCTCAATACCGACTCTTTCTAGGTCCATTAACAACCTATGTTGAGTGGTAAGGGCTGCAACTACCGGTCCCATTAACTTCCTACTTAAGGCATCAGGTACAATATTAGCTTTTCCAAGGTGATAATTGATGGTGCAACCATAATCCTTGATTAACTCAAGCCATCTCCTCTGCCTCAAATATAATTCCTTTTGGGTGAATAAATATTTCAAACTCTTGTGATCCGTATAAATTTCGCACTTTTCCCCCTACACTTTCAGTTGGAGTGACGCGTAAGCTATAACCTTCCCATGTTGCATCAGTACCCACCCCAATCCAAGCCCAGATGCATTGCTATAAACTACAAATCCACCTCTAGCAGTGGGGACTGTTAACATTGGAGCTGTCACTAATCTACGTTTCAACTCCTAGAAACTTTCTTCACACTTTGTTGTCCATTCAAACTTATTATTTTTTCTAGTGAGTGCTGTAAGAGGAACTGCTATCCTGGAGAAACCATCAATAAATCGACGGTAATAACCCGCCAATCCTAAGAAACTTCTAACCTCATGAACATTCTTTGGTACCAACCAACTAACTACTGCTTCCACTTTTCCTGGGTCCACTGAAATGCCATCTTTCGAAACTACATGCCCTAGAAATGCAATTGAATCTAGCCAAAATTCACACTTCTGCAATTTAGCAAACAACTTTTTATCTCTAAGTGTCCCAAGTACCAACTTCAAATGTTCTTCATGCTTAGTCTTGCTTTTAGAGTATACTAGTATATCACCAATAAAAACCACCACAAACTTATCCAAAAATTCATGGAACACCCTGTTCATCAAGTCCATGAATACTACTGGGGCGTTAGTCAGGCCAAAAGGCATGACCAAAAACTCATAATGGCCATATTGAGTCCTGAAAGCTGTCTTAGCCACGTCTTCTGCCCTAATTTTCAATTGATGGTAACCCGATCGAAGATTAATCTTTGAGAATACCTGAGCACCCTGGAGCTGATCAAACAAATCTTCCATACAAGGTAACGGGTGCTTATTCTTTATGGCCACCCAATTAAGTTCCCTGTAATCAGTACACATTCTCATCGATCCATCCTTCTTCTTCACAAAGAGAACTAGAGCTCCCCAAGGTGATACACTGGGTCTGATGAAACCCTTGTCCAACAAATCTTGCAACTGCTCCTTGAGTTCCACTAATTCAGACGGTGCCATCCGATAAGGTGCTTTCGAAAGGGGTGCCGTGTCTGGGACTAGTTCAATGGCCAACTCTGCCTCCCGCTCGGGCGAGAGTCCAGGTAAATCTTATGGGAAAACCTTTGGGTATTCCCTCACAACAGGTATATGCTCTAACTTCAACTCCTCTTTTGGTGCTTCTACCACCCAGGTTAAGAATTCCTGACAACCATCACGTAACAATTTTCCAACTCGAATGGCAGATATGATGGGTGAATGCAACCTTACTTCGAACCTGTGAACCGAAATTCACTTTCTTTTGGGGGTCTAAAAACCACTTCCTTTTTAAAACAATCGATACTGGCGTCGTAGCAAGCCAGCCAATCCATACCCAAAATTACATCAAACCCAATCATGTTAAACACTATTAAATTTGCTGGCATAATCTTCCCTCAATTAATAAACGACACCCTGGTAGAGCCTTGTCACAAACTACCGAATTTCCTGTTGGGGTCGCGACCACTAACTTGGACTTTAACTTTTTGGTTTCTAGGGTGCAAAATCGAGAATAAGTCATGGAAACAAACGAATGTGTCACTCCCAAATCAAATAACGCAGTGGCATTATTAGAAAACAGAGGAAGAGTACCTGTGGTCACAATCAACATAATTCATGAACTAAAATTTCCAAGTCTTAACCTCAACCCACAAATTAATATCTTAAAACATAACAAAGAAGTCATACTCGTGATCACATCATTCCTATCCTCAGCCTCTCCAGGTGTCATAGCAAAAACCCATGCAGGCGCAGTAGTACGCTGGATTTTACCTCACGCTGTCCCTTCTGACCTAGGTGGTGGTGGCCTATTGCTATCCAATTGCAAAGGGCAGTCCCTGAGATAGTGACCCGATTTGCCACAACGGTAGCTTAGTTCCGCTTCCTTCCTACATACTTCGGCAAGTACTCGGTTGCAAGTTCTACATTGATATGCTTGTTAGGTGCACTGAACCAGTCTCTTACCCGAGCTACTACCTTCATTCCTCGTTTTCCACGATCCTTGGTCCATGCCAGAATGATGCCCCGATGAAATAATCCACTTCCTCTGATCGTGCAATGCAGCGCTCCTTTGAAGGCTTCGTTCAAAAACTGTGGCCTTATCTACTAATTCTGAGAAGTTTCGAATCGAGAAGCCCACTACTCGTTCATAAAGTTTTTCATTCAAACCTTGTTCGAATTTACGAGCGTTCTTTTCTTCATCAGGAATCAGATACGTAGCAAAATGGGATAATTCAATGAATCTAGCTGCATACTGGTGTACCGTCATGGTTCCCTGCACCAAAGTGGCAAATTCCATTGCCTTATCCTCTCAGGCCAAGCTTGTGAAATAGCGATCAAGAAACATTAGCTTAAAATGCAGCCAACTGGCTATTTCTATCCCCTCTGCTTCTCAAATAGTTCTTTCTGAGATCCATCATCTTTTTGCCTAACTGGTCAGTTTGAATGTAGTATATGCCATCTTTTGTTCATCTGTGCAAGTTAGCACCCGCAATTTCTCCTCAATATCTTGAACCTAATCCTCTGTTATGGTTGGTTCGCTTTTCCCATCGAATGAAGGGGTGCATCCAATTGAACTGTTCTATGGCACAACCTCCTTCATTATAGTTGCATTGGCGACCCAAGAGATTCTGCGCGAGATCATCTATTAATTGATGAGCTGCTGCTCGTAGTACTTTGGAAGCACTCGGGTTTGCTTCCGTTTCGTTCTCATTTGCGTTCAAGTCTGACATCCTTCATTCAAGCAGAGAACATATACTAGTATGTAAACATGAGCCCTTTTTAGAAATTTTAGTATGCAAGAGCAACACATTTCATTTTCATGTAGACATCTCAAAACATATTATCATAAAGAAATCCGAGTGACTTTTCAATATTTTCATATTCATAAACTATTTTCATATTCAAATACCCTTTTCATATTAAAAAATTGCTTTGGCGTAACATAACTGCACATCTTTATCTTATTATAACATATCATATATCATGTTTAACCCCAGTGGTAGGGTTGTGCTATCCCCGATAGCCAAACCAGGCAGTATCATATTGTGAAACTTCCCATTTTTCTATCATGGAGCCCCGAGTGTGCACACAGGAAAGAACACATAAAAGACCACTTTGTTTCCAAAGTGGGTGCACTCATATCATATCATATCATGTTCGTACCAACCATATCACTTGAACCAGTATCATCATATCGGAACCATATTCAGAATCAGAGTCAAAATAGATATGTATGCCAAAGGTTTTTCAAATCCATATCATATCAAACCATGTGCTAAACACATTCACATCATTTTCATTTGATAAAAAATAAATCCAAATCATTTTCATATCATATATACAAAAATTCACAGATATCATATTTGCTCTTTTGTATATTTCAAAAACATGTCAAATATTACTCATGTCTACACTATTCATGTCAAAAGCACTTATTTTCTCTTTCATAATAATATTTCATGAGTGGATGCAAAGCATCTACTGAGGTTTTTTTTCACCTTCTCTTTTTTAAACAACATGCATATTTATATAAACCAACCTTAATTCATTTTATTTATTTTTGTGCAAAGTCTAGTATAGGAACCTCGCTTACTTGGAATTCTTTGCTTCCAAAAATTATTCTCAACGATGCCGAACAGTTATTAATCGTCTAATCACGTAATTCCCGTAAATTTCAATTGAACATGTATTTCAATACTTAAGCCTAAACTTCTCAAATAACTTATTTTAATTCCTCAAAACCTAAAATTCCTATAATCTTAAAATATATCATCAATGTCCCTTTAATAACTTTGGCTAAAACATTTAATTACTATTGAAGTGTTACTATAAAATCTAACACTATATAATATAATTATAAAGGGAATTTGAGTCCAATTACTCATATTTATAACAATGAAACTTTAGCTTGCTAAAAAAATCTCAGCCCAATAAAATTACTAAAACAGTTTATCAATCATAATAAAATCAAGCCTAATAAAAAAAAAATATACAAGTCTATCAAAATGATGTATGTCTAAATAATCTCAAGCCCAGCCTACTAGAAAAATAGCTCACTAGATTTAAACACCAATCAAATAAAACTGAGCTCATCAGTATAATTCTTGTAGTCCATTAAAAAGCCTTTCCAAAAATTAAAGCTTGTTTTTAATTGAAGGGGTAGAAAGGTAAAAACCAAAACACACTCTTCTTCCTACTGGGTTAATCGATATATATATATATATATATCATATGTTTCCTTTTTAAGCAACTATCAACAACAACCAAAAATAAAAACAAGCAGTGGTCCAAATGTAAGCTGCAGCAGGAGCTTACCCACGAAAAATTCGAGCAGTGGCACCGTGGGAGTGCGACGGATGCTGGGTTGAGGTGGTAGTGACTTCCCTGATGGCGTTGGACAGGGAGAGAGAAAGAGAGAGAGAGCTGAAAACGAGGGAGAGGGAGAGATGATCAAGTGAGAGGGCAGAGAGAAAAGAGTAAACTGAGAAAGAGATACTCATCGTGAGGGGTTGCTACGGGCTGAGGTGGCCTGAGGGTGTCCGGCGCCCTTTTCCATGAGGGTGGCGACAGCTTGGAGTGGCTGGTGCGGTGTGGTGCAGTGGTTCAGTGGGTTGATCTCTGTTTCGGGTGGCTAAAAACATGTGAGTTTTGTGGCTTGCAACAGAGGCTACGGGAGGCATTGGGCGGCAGCTTTGTGTGGCTGGGCAAGGTTGTGAGGTCTAGACAGAGGTTCACAATGCAGAGTGGATGAACTATGCGACAGTAACATGTGGGTGCAGTGGGTCACTAGATTCACACTCTGTTTTTTTTTTTTTTTTGTGAAAAAAGAAAAGAAAACAATCATTGGTTGTGGAGGCAAGGATCCTCACTAGTGCAGTGGAGAGGAGACCTCGGTTTAGCCTTCTGTGAAGAGGAGAACGAGTGGCACTTATTCTAGGGTTGTTGTTGCTTAACATATATAATAACTATAAGTAGTAAACCAATCAAACCTAAAGAAAAAGGGAAGGAGAGACTTGCATGAAAATGGAGAAATGGCGTGAACCCGTGCGACATGGAATCTGGAAATGCTTTCCATGGGCCTGGGCCTGGCAGTGGGCTGTGTCTTACAGGCACAACCTGTAGGCATTCTCATTGATCTTCAATAGAATCTCACAGGGTCCAATCTTCCACTGTTTAAGCTTATTATAATTGCCAACAGGAAAATGATCACGGCTTAATACTGCCCAAACAAAATCACCAATATCAAAAAGTACCTGACGATGATGACTATCTGCTTGAACCTTGTACTTGGCATTGCTCTCATAAATGGCCAGCTTCACCTGCTCATGGATGCCCCTAAGATGTTCTGCCATCACATCTGCCTTGTGATTCAAACGACCTACACGTGGGACAGAGGTTAAGTCCAGCACATCGGACAGGTTCTGACCATAGACAATCTCAAATGGGCTCAATCTTGTGGTTCTGTTCTTGGATCTGTTATATATGAGTTCTACTTAGGGAAGATCTAGATCCCATTGCTTTGGCTTATTTCAGGGCAAACTTCGCAAAAGATTGCCCAGACTTCTGTTCACCCCCTCGATCTGACCATCTGTTTTGGGTTGATAGGCATTACTAAAATTCAACTTTGTTCCCAGTTTCTCCCTTAAAATCCTCCAAAAATGGCTCGTGAACTTGGTACAACTATCTGAAGTGATTGACAGATGAATACCATATAAGCAAACAATCTCCTTGAAGTAAAGATGAGCAATCCGAACAACATCCATTTTTTTCTTGCAAACTACAAAATGGGCCATCTTGGAAAACTTGTTAACCACAACCAAAATATAATCCATGGGTCGTTGGGTTCAAGGTAAGCCCAACACAAAGTCCATATTGACATCAAACCAAAGGGCTTCAGGAACAGGCAAGGGGGTGTACATGCTTGCATTTGTGAGAACCCCATTGGACCGCTGACAAACATAGCATCGCTCCACATAATGAGCCACATCACTAGTCAATTCGGGCCAATAGTAATCAGACAAGACCAGGGCCAACGTCTTATCTCGCCCAAAGTGACCCTCACTATGAAGTTCACTAATAATCTGCTACCTCAGTGAACAATCTGAGATGCACAACTGTAATCCACGAAATAAATAACCATTATGCGCGTTGACCATCAATTACGTCTCGAAATATCCTCCCAAATGAAGGACCTGCTGCATACATGTCATTGAAAACCTCAATTCCCGCAACTCTAGTGGTCAAGCTAGTGACGAGTAACATACAACAGCTTAGGGCATCTGCTATGTGGTTAAGACTTCCTCATAGGTGCCTAGACGAAAATGTGAACTCCTGCAAGTACGCCACCCACTTAGTATATCGCTTGCTCAACTTGTGTTGGCCATTTATGTACTTCAAGGCCTCGTGGTCAGTGACAAGAATTAACTCCCTCTACACCAAGTAGTGATGCCAATGCTTCAGGGACTGAACCATGGCATAGAACTCCAAGTCATAAGTGGAATAATTCTTCTTCGCCCCATACAGTTTCTCAATGAAAAAGGCTATAGGTTGTCCCTCCTGACTGAAAACACCACCAATGCCAACCTCAAAAGCATCATAGTTGACTTTGAATACCTTATCAAAATCTAGATGTGCTAAAACTGGTGCCTCTATCATCTCCTGCTTGACCAGTTGAAAACTGGCCGCTGCCTTGTCAGACCACTGGAAGTCACCTCCCTTAAGTCACTCTGTGATAGTAGCAATTAGAGTGCTGAAGTTTCTGATGAGCCAGCGTTAGAAGGACACCAATCCATGGAAACCCCTAACATCGTGTAAGGTCTTAGGTTTTGGCCACTCCAAGACCGCATCTATCTTTCAATTATCTCCATGAATACTATCAGTAGACACAACAAAACCAAGGAAAGTTACAGAAGTAGTAAAGAAAGAGCACTTCTACTGATTGACAAACAGACACTCTGTTCTCAACATATCAAAAACAACTTGGAGGTGATCAAAGTGTGACGCTCATGTCAGATTGTATATGAGGATATCGTGGAAGTAAACTACAACGAATCTCCCCATAAAAGACCATAGAACCTGATGCATATACCTCATGAATGTACTGGGCGCATTGGACAGCCCAAAAGGCATGACCATCCATTCATACAACCCCTGTTGCATCTTAAACATCATCTTCCACTCATCTCCGAGACTTATTCTGATTTGGTGGTATCCACTTTTAAGGTTAATTTTTTAGAAGACCTTAGAACCAGATAGTTGATCTAGCATATCATCCAGGCATGGAATGGGAAACCTGTACTTCACTATGATCCTGTTGATTACTCTGCTGTCAACACGCATACGCTAGGAACCATCTTTCTTCAATACTAACAGGGCAAGGACTACACATGGGCTTATGCTCTCATGGATGTAGCCCCTCTCCAATAACTCCACCACCTGATGCTACAACTCTTTAGCTTCCTTGGGATTCGGGTGATACGTAAGTTGGTTTGGTAAACTCGATCCCGGAACAAGGTTGATCTAATACGCAAGTAGCCCAGGAGGAAGATCTTTTGGCATCATGTCAGAAAACTAGCAGCTGCTGCACCTATGCTGGTAAATCTGGACTCATGTCTGTTACATTGTTCCCACAAGGTAGTAGGGCGTAAATCACAACTTCCTGCTCAATCTCCTCTAGAAGCTTGAACATAGAAAGAAGGTTAGTACTATTGGCTACCAGGTAGCAGTGGTTCCTTCTCAGTGAGGTGCCAACACAATCCTCTTCCTTTTGATACTAAGAGAATACGTATTCTTCTACCCATCATGAACAACATTGGGATCATACTTCCAAGGCCTACCTAACAATACATGACAAGCATCGATAGAAACGACATCACACCAAGCATTATCATAATATTTTCTACAGATCGAAAAGGACACTAGGCATCGCCTATCTACTGTTACCTCACTGCCTTTATTCAGCCAGGACAATTTGTATGGCTTGGGATGATGCTCTGTCTTCAATTGTAATTTTTGGATAGCTTCTTTGGACACCACGTTCTAACAACTACCACTGTAAATGATCATCTTGTAGACTTTATCTACAACTGTGCAGGTCGTGTAGAAAATATTGGTTCCTAACCAATCATCCCCTAAATCACTCTTGGGAGTCTTTAGACTCTTGCGAATGACCAAGGTCTCATGGCCATCACCATACAACATGTCTCCATCCTCATCATCATCGTGCTCTCCAATCACCTCAGTTTCTTCTTCCACGTCTTCCTCAATTAGGCGATTTTTTTCCCTTTTGATTAGTAGGCTTCCTACACTCAGTCACTCTATGACCTTGCTCACCACATTTGAAACATCTAATATTAGAGTTAGAATTCTGACCCTGGGATGGTTGCTGGACGGGATGAGGTCCTTGAGAGCGAATTGCACGACTGTTTTGATCGCTTCTGATCACTGGCCTCTTGTTCTGCTGCTTCTCTACGATGAGTGCACGTTGGTATGCTTCTGAAGCTGTCCAGAACGAGTGGAGGCTGAGGACATCCTATAGGGACTATTGACATCCTGTAGGGACTATTGTAATCCTCCCAAATACCATGCCACCATCTACTCTTCCATCTTAGATAGATCATTCATGGCTATCAATTGAGAAAACTCTTTTGTGTACTCATCAACCGATCTGGTGCCCTGCCTCAATGAGTGAAGTCGTTGAAACAGAGTTTGAGTATAGCCGAAAGGAAGGAAATGACCAATCATCTTCTCCCAATGAGTAATCTTGGCCTTGCCTAGACACGATCTGGGACCTCTTTATTATGAAAGATCCTCTCCACTTCATTCAACCAATCAAGAAACCCTTCAACCTGTAACGTACCAGAAAACTAGGGCAGATCCACTCTAAAATCGAGGCCCCATGATGCTCCTCACGACCATGGCGCTCTTGGAATAGAGGATGATGGTGATATGGGTTTTCAAAACTGGAATTGGAATCATGATCTTCCATCTCACGATCGCCAATATCCTACGCCGTTAGATGTCAAGTTAACTCTACAAATCCTCAATCATCACATCATGAATGCTACGATCATGGTGCGAGACTTCCACATTTGAAACTTGCCCACGATGACCACGACCACTAGCCATGGAAACAAATGAGATATCACCTCAAGAATGATGTTAAAAGCTCTGATGTCAACTAACACAGAACAAAATAATGATTATTTTGCATATTAATTTCAACAGATAATTCACAGAGAAGGAGGACAAGAGAATAGCCAAAAACTCATAGAAAATGACTCTGATGTTCAATTCAAAATTGTCAAAATCCAAGAATAGTCAAATCAACCCACAAGCTGAGTTGTAATAGCTTAAAATCGACCATATCAAAATTTTACCTAAAATAGCAAAATCTCAATAATTACACCAAAAGTAAATACGTAATAAAAGAAGTAATCTACAAAAATTATGGCCCAAATCGGGTTTAGAATCACTTCTTAAACGATAAATGAAATATTACCCAAAAAAAGACAAAAAAGTAACTACAATAGGCATTCAGAGGGGAAATTAGTGGAATTTGGCCTTTAAAATTATGCACACTAAGCATAGCTGGGTGACAATGATGTTCACGCTGAAAATAGCTTTCTAAATTGGGGTCATATGTGAGATTCGGATACCCATAGCCAAAGTTATGACTAAAATACCGAAACGTGCCCAAAATTGTCCTAATCAAGGAAAGATCATGATTTCCTGCCATCTTTGCGCTGATCTACCACCTCAAGGTATTTTAGTGCACTCAATGTGCAATCTAACAACTCGGCATCATAAGATTCAGATCCTCCTGCATCTCATGGGCCTTCAGATGCACAAAGTATTAGAGTCACCCCGCATTAAGGGGTCAAATATAGAATGTGTGTAGAGATCCTGACGAGGCCCCCGTACTTGACACATCGCATGGAAGGTGGCCGCACTTGCCAACTTTCCACTTAGGACATCAGCCGAGGAAGCCACGCCACATTATACAAACAGGCAAAGCACTCAATATGAAAGACAAGCGCCTTTGACACAGGATATGATGAACATCTCAGTAGGAAGTATAAAAGCTGAATCCCAGGTTAGAATAGTTTTTTACGTTCTCTGAGATACCAAAATTCCCTCTAAGTATCAACAATTTGACTTATGCATCAGAGGTGGTTCATCAACCTCAAGGCCTCATCTTACTTATGTCGCAAGTGATCAATCTCAATAACTGGTGTGCGAAACATGTCATCAATAGTGGCGCCATTTGTGAGATCCTTGTAAAAGTAACATGTCTTTCGTATGCTCGCTACAACGCACTCTTAAACAACCGATGGATAGGAAGCATCATCAAAAAATATAAAAGGGAGATTAGCATAGATGGAGGAGTGCATGAAGAGAATAGCGGCTGGGATGGAGAACCTCTGTAAGAGAATGAAGCCCTAAAGTGGAGGAACAATGAGCCTCAAGAAGACACTGGGCCAAGTCCAAACCAGCATGTCGAATCCCAGAGGGCCAGTAGAGTAGGCGGCGATGAGGAAGAAAGGATAAAAATGCACCATGAACTACACAGCCTTATGGGTAAGTATGAGGAGATGGTGAAAAGGACGGGAGCTTTATCATCAATTGATCATTTTCTCACTAGCACAGATTTGCCATATAGCGCATAGGTGATTGCAGAACCACTGCCTCCAAAGTTTAGAGTTCCCCAAATAGAGATGAACGATGGGTCCAAGGACCCTCTCGAGCATCTAGAGACCTTCAAGGCAAATATGACTCTGCATGGGTTCCCTAAAGAAATAGCTTGCAGAGCCTTTCTGATGACCTTGAAAGGCACCACGAAAGGGTGGTTCGGAGCACTACCACTTGACACGATTAACGATTTTGGAGAATTGGCCTGGTTGACTCTGCCATAGTTTATGACAAGCTGGAGAAGAAGGTGCCCTGCTACTCACCTCTTGAATATCAAATAACATGAGGATAAGAGCCTAAATGTAACACCCCGTATTTTAGGGTATTTTTATTGAAGGATTATTTTTATTTATTCAAAAATTTATTCTCTTGTTTTAAATTTCTTAGATTTTTAGTTGGGCTATTTTTATGATTTTTAATTTTGTAAAAATTATTTTGAACTGCTTTCTTAATATTAATTATTGTTATGCATTTAAATTGCTTTTCATATTTAATTAACTTATTGTTGGATTTAAATTTTTTAATTTCATTTTATCATTACGTTTAAATTATTTTATTTAACTTGTTGTTTTCAAATCGTTACCGTTGGATCATTTTTGTGACCCAAGATGTGAGGATTGGACCTCATTTCTTTTCCTCCATTTTCTCTTTCCTCTCTTTTTTCTTTTCTTCTTTTCCTTTCTTTCTTTTTCTCTTTCTTCCTCTGCCTTCTCCCGCGCGACACCCCTCTCCCTCTCTCTTCCCGTGCATTTTCTTCCTCTCCACCCAGCCACCATCGCGCACAGCCATGATTGGCACCGCCCAGCCCATTCGCTCCCCCATCGGCCAGTGACCACCACCCTTCCATCTTAGCCTCTCTCGCACCGCCGTTTGTCCCCACGCTCAACGCGAAGCCGTGGCACCTCTAGTGTTCACGCGCCGCCGTTGCGCCACCTCTGGCCACCATTTCTTCAGCACTTCATCCTCGACCTCATAGCAACCCAATGCACCCAACTCGAGCTCTTATCCGCCACCAGTGAAGTACACCCAACTCCATTTTTGTTTTGGGCTTTTTGGTCTTCAACCGCCGCCCACACAGCTACCCACGGCCAACAACCACCACCACCACCACCACCAGGTTCACCGACATCCCTAAGTTATTCCCTATCAATCTCGAGTCTTCCTTTGTACCCGTTCAAAAGTAGGTTTTTGAGACCCACGGCCACAGTACATTTGGCACTGTTTTGTTGCTGTGTTTTCATTTCTTACAGCTTCGTGATCCCTTGAAAATTATTTTATAGCACTGTAAGTATTTTTCCAAATAACTTTTGAGATTTAAATGTATTTTTACACTAGCTCATTACATTGTGATCTAGTTGGTTTTGCCGGACTGAGTCCGAGGAGTAAGGGGGTCGGATGGATTGGTGGATGAAGTTGTTTGTGTGTTTGGGCTGTTTTGAGTGTTGTTGGATGTTGGTTATTGGGATGTTTCGTGTACATGGCATATTTGCACGCGTGATCATGTTTGTAAAGGAAACTGGGTTTTCGTGTAATTGCATTCATGTTCATGTGTTTATTGAAAACTGGGTTTTCATGTGAAAGGATTCCTGGGTGCGTGTGTATCACGACCCCAAGCCGAGATTGGGCATTATCTCGGTGGAGCTCCTCTGGTCACTCAAGAGCAGAATATACTGAGTAACGTCCTCTGGATTGTCGCTGGGAGACAATGGGATCGGACGAGATGGTCTCGTGCCGACTCCGTGGCCCCTCTGCTGGCGGGGGTTAGAGGATGCTTGGCTACGAACGCGCTGGGCGCAGAACTGGGCATCACTAGTTGCATAGTGGGTGCTTGGCCATGAACGCGCTGGGCGCGGAACTGGACATCGCTACAAAGCCAGGACGTGCGGATGCTCCCTAGGGGAGATCATGGTGCATATGGTAATAATGGATTATTTTCTGGGAAAATAACGTGTGTTGGATATGGATTTTGTGTGAATCATTTTCTGGGAAAATGTTTTACGGATATGTTTGGGCCAAAATTGGATTTTGGCGTACGTTGGAAAATATTCATTTTCGGGGAAAATGACATTTTGGGCATAATGCATATTTCATCATATGCATGAATTATTGTTGGCAGCATTAATGCATTTGTAATCTCGTGGTTGTTTGGTTTATACTTACCTGCGGTACCGTTTTTGGTAACGCAGATTTTGATGCAGATGAAGTTGAGGGTGAGCCTGAGGATTCGGCTACGCCTGAGGAGTGATTTGGGATCACTCATTTTATTTGGGACATGTATTTTATTTATTTTGGATGACTGTATAACTTTTTAAACCTTTTACTGATGTTTAGATTGTCTTTAAATTCTGGTACTTAGTTGAGTAAATCCGCTGCATTTTTTTTGTACACTGTGGCATGTACACACACTTGGCGCTATCGTTGGGATGCGTGACCTGTTGTCATCATCCTGGCATCTCGATCCTCGAGTTTTCGTACATGGGGGTCAGGGGCGCCACAGGTGGTATCAGAGCAATTCGGCTCTGGGTAAACCCACATGTCCCTTAGGTGTGGTACCAAAAATTATTTTAAAGTTGGAAGTTAAATTATTTATTGTAAAGTATGATGTATTATGGGTTTATTATTTTATTTTATTTTATTTTATGTTGTATTATTTTATTTTACCTTATTTTATTTTTGGTGTTGCTTTTAAGTTGAGTTGGATTTTGTTCGGGATTTATGCGGGGTTAAAGATTTCTCTATGACAGGAAGATGGTGAGACCAAGAAGGTCAGTTGATGAGTCCGAGGATGAATTACCGAGAGGAGTGGAAATTATGCCATGGCAAGGGCGTTGAAGAGGATGACGGAGTTCCTCCAACAGAATTTTCAACCACAACAAGGTGATCAGTCTAGGGCAGTGCAGGCTGGGTGCACCTATGAGCGCTTCTTAGTGCATAGGACCCCTGCCTTTAATGGTGAAGAGGATCCATTACAGGCTAGAAGGTGGATCGAAGATCTTGAAAGGACATTTGATGTCTGTGGTTGCACGGAGGCACAGATGGTGTTGTATGGAAGTTATTTGCTACAAGGCGAAGTGGCAAACTGGTGGTAGACCAAGCGGCCACTCCTAGAGATGGAGTTGGGATCTTTTGCAACTGTGTCTTGGCAGCGTTTCAAGAAAGAATTTGACGACCGTTTCTTCCCTATTTTTGTGAGACAGCAGAAGGCACGAGAATTCAATAGTTTGGTTCAAGGAGACATGACTGTCGAGCAATATGCCAGTAAATTTATGGAGCTTGGGCTGTTTGCTACCCACCTCATTGCCACTGAGGAGTTGCGAGCCGAGCGTTCTCAGGAGGGCCTGCGGCATGACATACGCAGACAAGTAGCTTGTCTCTAGATTGTAGATTTTCAGAAGTTGGTGGATTTGGCCACTATTGTAGAGCGGGAAAATAGTTTTGTGGTAGGCTCCCCTCCAGCTCAGAAGAGACGGAGTTATGTTGGTGAGGGAAGTAGTTCTGGGTCACCACATAAGTTCGTACAGAGGACTGGGGCCCGTTCACAGACAGCCTCTGGTGTTCGTGCAGGAGGCTGAGCTCCAGTTTGTAACAGGTGTAATAGAGCCCATGATGGCAACTGCGGTCAAAGGGGGATCCAGTGTTTTAGATATGGCCAGCCAGGTCACTTTGCTCGTGTGTGTCCCAACCAAGCTCAGGGAGGTCAAGGAGGACGAAGAGGTCGACATGGTGGGAGGAACAGTCAGAGACAGTTGGTACAAGCTCGGGTCTATGTTGTGACTCCCGGTGATGTGGATTATGATCAAAAAGCAGACGAAACAGTCCAAATAGCTTTTCAACCTTTTAGAAGATCTTTTTCACATTATTCTTCTCCAGCACCCTTTAGTTATTAGACATCCAAATATGCACTTACATCAATCTTTCGGAATAAATCTCAAAATTTTGATACCAGATCTTTTGATACTAGATTCCAGAATCTTGACACACAAATTCGGGAAATTATTCCCGAAAATATTATTGATACACCAGTATATACTGTTAGCCATCCTGATAAAGCATCCAACTCTCATAATCCTGAAAAAGAAACTTCTTCCCTAACGTATTCACAAGTAGTTGGAGATGATGCCCAAATATATACCCTAAATAAAGAAGAATTTAAAATTAAAAAAGAATAGCTCAAACAAAATTATATGAAATAAGAAAATAGTCACAAAAGAATAATATTTTTCTCAACCTTTACAAAATTAGAAAGAGATTATATTCAAGAAAAATATTCTGAGGATTTAGAGAAAATACAGATTAATATACCTTTCTTTACATAGTTTGAGATATATAAATCATATCAATTGTCTACCAAAAACAAGACTACTAACCAATGGATTAAAGGAAAAAATAATCAAACTATTTATGAGGAATACACCATTTTGAAGCTATCAATTTCAATCAAAGAAATACTCAAATTTTGGCTTCACCAATAAAAAAACATAATTTTACAAATACTGATAAAAATCTTGATAATATAATCCAACAAAACAATTATACCAATTTATATTTAAAAACTATGGGTAAACAATTAGAAAGAATTGAAGCCTAAATATCTCCTATAAAACCCACTATTAAAGAAAAAAAAGAAACCCCTTTGTTTATTCCTCACGAGATGTGACGCCCCGAGTCCCACTTATAGGGACGAGAGAATCGTGACGTCGGGATGATGACAACATGGGTCACGCATCCCAACAAAATGTGCCCAAGTGTGTGCAACATGCAAAAGTGCACAACAAAAGTCGCAGCAGATAATATAATAAGTCAACTAAGTATCAGAAATTTAAATACAAGTATCCAAAATAATTTACCTGTAAAAAGTTATATAGTCATCCCAAATATATTATAAAAGATAAATACATAAAAGAGTAGGATAATAAATCTCGATACACGAGAACAATCCCAGATCGCTCTTCCAACGGAGCCAAAGCCTAGGGCTCGTCATCGTCATCTGCATCAAAATCTGCGATACCATAAAACGGTACCGTAGGTAAGTAATAATCCAAACAACCCTCGAGATAAAAACGCATTAAAGCAACCAACTAACAGATCCCAAAATCTCATTTTTCCCGAAAACGAGTATTTTTCCAACACACGCTAAAAATCCCATTTTTAGCCAAAACATATAATCCAACATTTTCCTAGAAAATGATTTACATAAAACTCAACAATTTATTGGACACTGTAGGCAGGAATCACAGGCGGGACTATACCACCATCCCTACCGCGTGCACCATAGGCGGGAATCACAGGCGGGACACAACCACCATCCCTACCGCGTGCACCGTAGGCGGGAATCACAGGCAGGACTCTACCACCGTCCCTGCTTACTACCATCCCTATAGTTCCTTTCCACACAATGAATACATATCAGAGCACTGTAGGCGGGAATCACAGGCGGGACTTTACCACCATCCCTACCTGTAACACCCCGTACCCGAAAAGACATTTTAGAATTTTCGAGGAGCCAGTGTGCTACTACTAAACTTAAATATAAAAAGTTTTTCCTTTTTAACAACGCGCCAGATACGAAAGAATTCCATAAACTAACAAACTTCAATAAATACTGAAAATTTAAAATAAAGTCTGCGGAAGCATTTATTAAAAAATACAGAAGTCTTATGTGCTTATCAAAATAATTCATTTAAACCATAGAAATAATCATAGCAAAATCTGTCTAGGTCTCAGCCTTGTCTCCCGGAGTCAAGTCCTGTCCTGCAGTCTCATCTTCATAAATGTCATCACCTGGGGGGGGTTTAAAAACATGAAAAACAAACTAAAATGAGTCGAATACTCAATAAGCAACACATCATACAGTAAACATAAATAAACATAAGGTGTCTTGGAAAGCGTGCGTATTCAAAAATACATGCATAAATAACATGAGCATGAACATTAACTTATCTTTCACTTATCATAGGCCGTTACCCACTGTTGACCCCCGTGAGTTAGGGTTAGCGAATCTAAAAAGATTCCGATTCCGCCCGTGGCCGCGGGTTGTGGAATCCATACATAAGGAAGACAATACTGGGTGCACTACCAGCATGCACGACCTGGCAATGCAATATACCCATAACATAGGTACCGTTTTCATATCATAACATAGGCCGTTACATATTTTATCAAATCATACTTGCATACTTGTCATTTCATAGATTTCAAAAGAAATCACATACATACTTGTCATATCGTCATCATATATTTCAAACGAAATCGCATTCTTTCATAAACGTCGTGATACATGTTTCATCGTATAAAATCATGATTTTTCATAAATATTTTATGAAATAACTCTCTCATAAAATCATGCATTTCCTAAATAATTTTATGAATAATCTTTCACATAAAATCATGCATTTTATAAATAATTTCATCATGTTTTGGGTACGTAAAAAGGGGCTTCCAATAAAGGGCATACATGCATAATATCTTTTATAAAAAGACAAACAGCTCACTGTACATAAGCGTAAGGATATGATCATGCTACTTACCTTGCAACGCTAAACCACTATTTTCGGCACGAAATCGGTCGCCTATAAAAATAAACACGTAATTTACATAAATTTCTAATTAAACAAGTGATTCTAATTAAAAACCTAACTACTAAAATAGTCTATATTTTCTAAACCTAAACACTTCTCGACACTAAAATAGCCTTACCCGTTAGTCTTAAATAAGCAAGGATATTTTTGGAAAAAAAATAACATACTGTACAAGGGCATTTTGGGAAAATAAAATAGAGGGGCATTTTTGTAATATCACTAACCTAAAGAAAAGAATGGTTTACGGGTTGCATGATCCGATTTGGTTTACGTGTGAGAGGGATGCATGCATTCGAGTTGAGGGGTGTGATGCTCACCGAGAGAGGAAGAAGGCAGTCGCGACGGTGGTTCTGGTGGCTGGGCACGGCGTCAACTCCGACTAGTGGTGGCTAAGCAACTGAGAGTGAGAGAGAGTTACGGGATGAAAGAAAAGGAGTACACGACTTGAACTTACAGAACAAGGGTGGCGGTTTGCTGTGGCGCCACAGGGCCGTGGAGGATAGATCTCCGGCGTCGTCTGCTGCTGCCAATGATGGCGTCGCGGCCCAAAAGTGGCAAAACGTGGTTCTTGGTTTGAGTGGGGGTGCTCTGTTTCGAGGGCCTAAAACAGGGGAGGATGGCAGCGGGTTTATGGCTTTTTCCGAGGCAAGTCGAGAAGTGATTCTGCTAGCTGGGCAACGAGGTGGTCAGAGGGAGGAGCTGCGACGTGGTTTGCTTGGCTTCGGCAAGGTGGTGCTGCGGTTTCCCTGTGGCGTGCAGTGGTTGTGTGTGGAGGAAAGTGAACCAACGCGGCAGTGGGATTTACGGTGGAGGGAGAGGTGGTCTGCTGGACGAGCTTGAGGGAGATGGTGGAGCTTGCCTTCTCGGACGTGTGCTACGGTTTGAGGGGAGGAGGTTTGTGGCAAGTGCTCTGTGTGCGTGAGTGTATAAATAAATGCAGTGTCATGCAAGCGGAGGAAAAGGAAGGAATCGTGCATGTGTACGTTTGATGCGTGAGAGGAGGATTCACGATGGGGCATTGCGGCTTGCATCCGTATGAATATATGTTTGAGAACCTAGAAGAAACCCGAGAAAAAAAAAGAGACGTGCGAGTGCATATGCATGTGAGTGGATTAGATTTCACGTTTGAAATTCAAAGAAGAGAAAATAAAAAAAATCCGGTAGAAGGAGTTGTATTAACAAGAGGATTCAAGGGTTGGACAGAAATAATAATAATAATAATAATAATAATAATAAAGCCTTAATAAAATTATTCAAATTTTATTCCTAAAAAAATATAGGGTCGGGTCGTTACAATCTCCCCTCCATATAAAAATTCCGTCCTCGGAATTTGCTAGAACTCAACAACCAACGTACTAATTCTCCACATTCTTTTGTTGACTTTATTCTAAATCCTTGGTCATTTAATCAAACCTATTATTTCCTGACTTTTAATCCTTTGATATTTATTCTTACACCTCGCTAATTCTTCAAAATTGTAAGCCTCGATAATGAATACGATTACAAGCCTAAAAAAAAAAATTCCGCGAAAAGTATTTAAAAAGAAAATTCTCCACATGCAATAATAATCTCAAATAAATCATAACCTGAGATTCTCCAAAGTTCAGATCCTAATTCCTATAATTCATGATAAGATTGAATTTCGTTACCTATAGCACCTACAACATTTCCAGTAGTCATCATGAATACCACAACTTACATAGCTAATACTCCAATCAATAACCAATATTTCTAATTAAGGAAAATAGTTACCAGTGTTCTCATTGGCGGGCACATCGGTGTCACGCAACTGTACCAAGGAGAAAACTCGAGCTGGTGCCATATTCTTCTGTCCATCTCTTGTAGCTTGAGTAGTAGCTATGTTCTTCCTAGGACAGTCTCGAAGATGGTGTCCTTCCTTCCCACACTTGAAACATGCTCCGGTTCCCAACAAACATTTCCCTGCATGCCTCTTACTACACTTTCCACATAGGGGAAGCCATCCTGTCTCGCCCTCTCGTGGCCGTTGTCCATTATCCTGACAAGGCCTCTTATCCCTATGTGATGCTGGTTGGAGTTGTTGTTGCTGCTGTCGCTTTCTTTGATTATTGTAATCGATACTTTCTTGAATGTCTTCTTCAGCAATGGTAGCACGGGTGACCAGTTCCGTGAAACTCCGAATCCTGAGAGTACGTACACGCTCCCTAATCCTGCGATTCAGACCGCGCTCAAATTTTTCAGCCTTCTTTTCCTCATCCGGAATTAAGTAAATAGCAAAACGAGAAAGCTCCATGAACGTCGTAGCATACTGCGCTACCGTCATAGATCCTTGAGTAAGATCCATAAACTGGCGAGCTCTCGACTCCTGAAGAGTTTGTGGAAAGAAGTGGTCCAAAAAGATTTTCTTGAAATGCTCCCAAGTAATGGGGACTGCTTCCCCTAGTTCCAGCTGAACCAAAGCCCGGATTGACTTCCACCACTTGTTTGCCATATCAGTCAAGTGGTACGTGGCGTATTTGACCTTCTGGTCATCAGTGCAGTAGAGCACTTCAAAAATCTGCTCTATACGACCGATCCAGCTTTCCGCATCCATGGAATTCAATCTGCCATCGAACGTAGGTGGGTGCTGGTGGGAGAACTGTTCTAATGTGCATCCTACTTGTGTGGTTCTACCCACCACCATATCACCATTGACCATCCTCTGAAAGAAACGTGTCGCTGCAGCAGCGAGTACTTCTGAATTATCATCTTGTACGGTATTGTTCTCAGAGGGGGTACGCGTGGTCTTCTTCCACGAGGTGCCATTCTAACATGCATGTTTTAACAATGTCAATCAAGATGCATTCAACTACTAAAAGAAAATTTATAACATACTTACTGCAGAGCATAACTTGCCTTGGGAGACCTTGGCCTAGATATTTATTTCCTTCATTCTCTATTTTCCAAACACATTTTTTTTTTTTTTTAAAAAAAATTCTTTGCAAAAGTTTTTCTCTCTCTATTTTGAAAAGTCTACAGATTCAACCTGGCTCTGATACCAATTGTAACACCCCGTTCCCGAAAAGACATTTTAGAATTTTCGAGGAGCCAGTGTGCTACTACTAAACTTAAATATAAAAAGTTTTTCCTTTTTAACAACGCGCCAGATACGAAAGAATTCCATAAAATAACAAACTTCAATAAATACTGAAAATTTAAAATAAAGTCTGCGGAAGCATTTATTAAAAAATACAGAAGTCTTATGTGCTTATCAAAATAATTCATTTAAACCATAGAAATAATCATAGCAAAATCTGTCTAGGTCTCAGCCTTGTCTCCCGGAGTCAAGTCCTGTCCTGCAGTCTCATCTTCATAAATGTCATCACCTGGGGGTTTAAAAACATGAAAACAAACTAAAATGAGTCGAATACTCAATAAGCAACACATCATACAGTAAACATAAATAAACATAAGGTGTCTTGGAAAGCGTGCGTATTCAAAAATACATGCATAAATAACATGAGCATGAACATTAACTTATCTTTCACTTATCATAGGCCGTTACCCACTGTTGACCCCCGTGAGTTAGGGTTAGCGAATCTAAAAAGATTCCGATTCCGCCCGTGGCCGCGGGTTGTGGAATCCATACATAAGGAAGACAATACTGGGTGCACTACCAGCATGCACGACCTGGCAATGCAATATGCCCATAACATAGGTACCGTTTTCATATCATAACATAGGCCGTTACATATTTTATCAAATCATACTTGCATACTTGTCATTTCATAGATTTCAAAAGAAATCACATACATACTTGTCATATTGCATCATAGATTTCAAACAAAATCGCATTCTTTCATAAACGTCGTGATACATGTTTCATCGTATAAAATCATGATTTTTCATAAATATTTTATGAAATAACTCTCTCATAAAATCATGCATTTCCTAAATAATTTTATGAATAATCTTTCACATAAAATCATGCATTTTATAAATAATTTCATCATGTTTTGGGTACGTAAAAAGGGGCTTCCAATAAAGGGCATACATGCATAATATCTTTTATAAAAAGACAAACAGCTCACTGTACATAAGTGTAAGGATATGATCATGCTACTTACCTTGCAACGCTAAACCACTATTTTCGGCACGAAATCGGTCGCCTATAAAAAAACACGTAATTTACATAAATTTCTAATTAAACAAGTGATTCTAATTAAAAACCTAACTACTAAAATAGTCTATATTTTCTAAACCTAAACACTTCCCGACACTAAAATAGCCTTACCCGTTAGTCTTAAATAAGCAAGGATATTTTTGGAAAAAAATAACATACTGTACAAGGGCATTTTGGGAAAATAAAATAGAGGGGCATTTTTGTAATATCACTAACCTAAAGAAAAGAATGGTTTACGGGTTGCATGATCCGATTTGGTTTACGTGTGAGAGGGATGCATGCATTCGGGTTGAGGGGTGTGATGCTCACCGAGAGAGGAAGAAGGCAGTCGCGACGGTGGTTCTGGTGGCTGGGCACGGCGTCAACTCCGACTAGTGGTGGCTAAGCAACTGAGAGTGAGAGAGAGTTACGGGATGAAAGAAAAGGAGTACACGGCTTGAACTTACAGAACAAGGGTGGCGGTTTGCTGTGGCGCCACAGGGCCGTGGAGGATAGATCTCCGGCGTCGTCTGCTGCTGCCAATGATGGCGTCGCGGCCCAAAAGTGGCAAAACGTGGTTCTTAGTTTGAGTGGGGGTGCTCTGTTTCGAGGGCCTAAAACAGGGGAGGATGGCAGCGGGTTTATGGCTTTTTCCGAGGCAAGTCGAGAAGTGATTCTGCTAGCTGGGCAACGAGGTGGTCAGAGGGAGGAGCTGCGACGTGGTTTGCTTGGCTTCGGCAAGGTGGTGCTGCGGTTTCCCTGTGGCGTGCAGTGGTTGTGTGTGGAGGAAAGTGAACCAACGCGGCAGTGGGATTTACGGTGGAGGGAGAGGTGGTCTGCTGGACGAGCTTGAGGGAGATGGTGGAGCTTGCCTTCTCGGACGTGTGCTACGGTTTGAGGGGAGGAGGTTTGTGGCAAGTGCTCTGTGTGCGTGAGTGTATAAATAAATGCAGTGTCATGCAAGCGGAGGAAAAGGAAGGAATCGTGCATGTGTACGTTTGATGCGTGAGAGGAGGATTCACGATGGGGCATTGCGGCTTGCATCCGTATGAATATATGTTTGAGAACCTAGAAGAAACCCGAGAAAAAAAAAGAGACGTGCGAGTGCATATGCATGTGAGTGGATTAGATTTCACGTTTGAAATTCAAAGAAGAGAAAATAAAAAAAATCCGGTAGAAGGAGTTGTATTAACAAGAGGATTCAAGGGTTGGACAGAAATAATAATAATAATAATAATAATAATAATAATAAAGCCTTAATAAAATTATTCAAATTTTATTCCTAAAAAAATATAGGGTCGGGTCGTTACACTGCCGTGGGAGTTTATGCGGCAACTAAAGGCTTTGTAAACTAACATGCAGGTGCGTATGTATATATATGTGTTTATTGGCGATGGAGAAACCCTAGAGAAAAGAAGGTAACGTGCATGCGGAAGGAAAAGAGTCGTGCGGGTGTTTAGCTGTTCATAAATCGAAATTTTTTTTTTTTCAAGGTTAAAAAAAAAAACGGCCAAGATCTCCAAATAAAAAGAAAATCACTACTCAAATCCGTAATATAAAAACCTAAAATATCAAGTTCAAATAAATAAATAAATAAAATCCATAGTCAAACTATCCCAATTTTGGGTCTGAGTGTTACAATGAGACATCATAATGTGCTGCACAAAAACAATGTTAGTGGAAAACCTCACATACTTCCTTACGTGTTTACACTTGAATAATGGCAGTCCACTCGTTTTTCACTCTTAATGGCTTTTTCCCGATAATAGTCTCACACTCTCTTGCCTTTTACCTCAATAGTTTTCTCGCTCAAGTTCTTTAAGAACTAGTTGAACTAAATCAAGACAATACAACCTTGTATTATTCCAACCAGTAATATAAGATCAAAGAAACAAGGAATGAATAAAATGACATGAGACTCAAGGAATTTATACGAGGAAAATAGTAATTATAAAATAAGATACCAACTAGAAAGATGTAATCAGCTCCTATGATGATAAAAACTCAATCAACAAATACTTTCTTTCTCTTTGTTGTAACTATGTAACAACTTTGAATATGCTACCTTCTCTTTTCTTCTTCTCCTTTTTTTTTTTTCAAATTTTTTTTTCTTTTCTTTTCTCTAATTCAATCACAAATAGCAATATTCAATTGTAAAAATCAAGTAATTGAATTCAAGCACAACAATGAAGTAGAAGAGAATCAATGGAACGGCACTCCAAGCAAGAGATAAACTTAGAGATGCTGGAAACCCAATAATTTTGAAACCCTAGGTGATGCAAATTTCAGCCAAACCCAAAATCCTAAGAATTTCAGCAGCCTACTTTTTGTTTCTATTTTTTTTTTTGGCAACCCTAGAACAATGAAGCCCTAGAATTAAATTAAAGTATACTAGAATTAAAAGATAAAATCATACCGGATTGGAAACCTTGCTCTGAATACCAAATGATATTAACCCGCGGGAATGAAATCCCTTCAACCCACAGTCAATTTGAAAACTCTCCAAGAAAGCCAAAATCAAGTCAATGGATGGAGAACCTAGACCCGATGAGAACTCGTTTCAAGAACCTAGATTATATTAAAATCTAGACCCGTTGAAGAACACGTCTCAAGAACCCAGATTACAAAAGAGGAACGCCACAAAGGTTGTGATTTACCTTTAATAAGTTCAAAAGTTACATAAACTCAACTCACAATGAATAAACTCAACTCACAATGAATAAATTCATCAAATTTCATAAACTGATTAAAATGAGGCAACATAGAGTATTTAAAGCCAAAACCTAATTAAATCCTAGCCAAAATAAACCCCCATCTTCCAAAAGTGCCCCTGGATGAACAGTGCCGCGGCTACAGTGTGGCGCTACAGTAACCCTAACCCTAGTTCAATAAAATAACTTTCCCAACATGCCCTTAGATAGGCCCCCTTAAGTGCTTTCCATAATAAACTCAATTATTCTAAACAAATAAAATAAGTTCTTTAAATGAATTAAATAAGTTGAAACCCTTTAAGAGCCCAAAGCCTTTAAGTCTTGTCGTTGCCCTCTTCCATAGCTGATCAAATGAATCAAAACTGGATCTTCATCCTTCAAGCCCCATCTTGAATGTTGGGCTCTTGCTAAACTTGTTCCAAGTGGATTGCATCAATCCTTGCATTATCTGCATGATCTTTAAGACTAGGCCCATCTTGGTTCCCGTCACAATGCTGAACGAAAATTGCTTGTCACCTATAAATAGTCACTTGATATTCGTAAATTTCTCATCGAACTTGTAATTCAATTCTCAACCTAAAATGTTAAAAATTGACCTACTTTAATTCTTCAAAACTTAAAATTTCTCTTAACCCTAAAGTACCATAACTTCCCAAATTCCTCAATTTCCACATAATTCCTCTGACTATTGTACTGTAATTCATTTCTAATCTGCATAATAATATTATACTAAATACAACTATGGCACAAAAATACATCTCTAGTTTAAAAATTATCTTAACATAATTAATATAACAAAACTGATTAAAAATTAGGAAAGTAAAAATTTCATTTCATAAAAAATAGACTAATTAGTTTCTTTTTAAAGGGTTCAAAATAAAATCTTGCACATATGGTGTTGTGTCGCAGGCAACTAAAAATAAAACCTATACTCCTAAAAATACATGTAGTAGTGCAAGTAAGGATCGTTCCCACGTAGAGTATTTATCCTAGTTTTATGCTATGCGAACAAGGTTTGGGAGGGGGGTTTTAGTATAATGAAAACAATTTTAAGAAGAACAACTAAGAAACAATTCAAATTAAAGTATCGAAATCAATCAAAAGAACAAACCTTGGTCTAAGTCAACATCCACCATCGAAATTTTACAACTGATCATCGATGCAAATATAAATTAATTCATAGTTTGAATATTCACCGTTGGAATTATTTTCCTAACTCTCCTTAGTCGCAATTAATTAGAAGATAAGCGATCTAATTAACCCTAACTACTAAACAACCCAAGACAAGCGCTAAAGGTTTAATCTAGTAGCCGCCTTAAGAATAGAGAGATCGATGATGATGGGAACCAAGGTGGGCCTAGTCTTAAAGATATGTTGCAAGTTCCAGATGGGCCAAATACAAGTTCAAGGGATTAAACGATGAAGATTATGCTTTGATTCATTTCATAAGTTATGGAAAGGGCAACAACATGACTTATAGGCTTTGGGCATTTGAAGGCTTTCAATTTATTTAATTAATTTCAAAGAGCTATTTTGTTTGCTTAGAATAATTGGGTTTATGCCTATGTAAGGGCATGTTGGGAAAGTTATTATTTTATTGAACTAGGGTTAGGGTCACTGTAGGCGAGTTACTGTAGCGCCGTACTGTAGCCGCGGCACTGTTCACTCAGGGGTATTTTTGGAGGATGGGGTTTTATTTTATCTAGGGTTTTAATTAGGTTTTGGTTTAAATACTCTTTGTATCCTCATTTTTAGAAGTTTATGAAGTTTATGAAATTTGATGAATTTGTTCATTGTGAGTTGAGTTTTACTCCTCTTGTTCTTAATTGAACTTTTAAACTTATCAAAGGTAAATCACAACCTTTGTGACATTCCTCCTTTGTAATCTGGGTTTTTAAGACGGGTTCTTCAACGGGTCTAGATTTTAATATAATCTAGGTTCTTGAAACGAGTTCTCGTCGGGTCTAGGTTCTCCATCCATTGACTTGAATTTGGCTTTCTTGGGGAGTTTTCAAATTGATTGTGGGTTTAAGGGATTCCATTCCTGCGGGTTCCTATCATTTGGTATTCAGAGCAAGGTTTCCAATCAGGTCTGATTCTATCTTTTAAGAGCTTTGCTACACAACCTCCACCACACTCCACACTCCACACTCCACACTTTTTTAAATTTTTTAAATTTTTAATATTTTTTTTTAAATTTTTTTTGAGTTTATTCTTTTTAAATTATTTTAAATTTTTTATTCATTATTTATATAATAAATATTTAATAAAAGAAAAAAATAATAAAAATTAAAAATAATGTGGAGTGTGGAGGTTGTATGAATAGTAGGAGGTTGAGTAGATTTTTTGATCTTTTAATTGTAGCATCCTTAAATTTAATTCTAGGGCTTCATTGTTCTAGGGTTGCCAAAAAAAAAAAAAGAAACAAAAAGTAGGCTGCCGAAATTCTTAGGGTTTTGGGTTTGGCTGAAATTTGCATCACCTAGGGCTTCAAAATTCTAGGGTTTCTTGCATCTCTAAGTTTGTCAATTGCTTGGAGTGTCGTTCCATTGATTCTCTTCTACTTCATTGTCTATGCTTGTGTGTTTGAATTCAATTGCTTGGTTTTCACAATTGAATATTGCTGTTTGTGGTTGAATTAGAGAAAAGAAAAGAAAGGAAAAGAAAAGAAAAAAAAATAAAAGAAAGGAAAAGAAAAGAAAAAAAAAAGAAAATTCGAAAAAAAAAACAGAAAGAAGAAGAAGAAGGTAAGAAAAGGTTGCTAAGAGAAAGGAAAACATTTGTTGATTGAGCATTATCTTCAAAGGGGCTGAATACATCTTGCTAGTTGGTATCCTCTTTTATAATTACTCTTTCCCTCGTATAAATTCCTTGAGTCTCATGTCATTTTATTCTTTCATTGTTTCTTGGATCTATATTACTGATTAGAATAATACAAGGTTGTATTGTCTTGATTTAGTTCAACTAGTTCTTAAAGAACTTGAGCGAGAAAACTATTGAGGTAAAAGGCAAGAGAGTGTGAGACTATTATCTGGAAAAAGTCAATTAAGAGTGAAACACGAATGGAGTGCCATTATTCGAGTGTAAACACGTGTAAGGGAGTGTGTGAGGTTTTCCACTAACATTCTTTTTGTGCAGCACATTATGTTGTCTCATAGGAGTGACTCATCACCAAAGGGAATGGTACATAACTCATCCCTTCTGTTGCAAGCCATGCAACAACAGTTTGAGAAGTTGAACTTGGTGTTGGGTGAAGTGAGGGATAGGATGGATCATCAAGATGCGGTAATTAGAAATCTTCATGGCATGAGAGATAGAAGGCGTCCTGAGTTTTGTGTTGAAAATGGGTATGAGAATAAAGACTATGATGATTCTCTTATTACCAGGCATGCACTCAATACAAAAATTAAGATGGATGATATAGAGCAGTAGACTGAGAACATTTTTCATACTAGATGCTACATCAACAACATAATGTGCTGTTGTATTAATTTGGCTAGCACTCAATACAAAAATTGAATTTACAAAAATTAAGATGGATGATTCAAAATTTGTGGCGCCCCCAACCCCCATGTAAGAAAAACACGGGAATCGAGACGCCGGGATGATGACAACACGGTCACACATCCCAACGTAAGTGCCAAGTGTGTGTACATGCAACGGTGTACAACAACAACGCAGCGGATTAGTCAACTAAGTACCAGAATTAAAATACAAGTAAACATCAGTAAAGTTTTAAAAGTAGTTATACAGTCATCCAAAAATAAAGTTAACACATATCCCGAAAATACAAGAGGGTAAAATAAAATAACAATAAACAGTGATCCCAGATCACTCCTCGGGCGGAGCCGTCTCCTCAGGCTCGCCCTCCTCCTCCTCATCTGCATCAAAATCTGTGTTACCACAAAATGGTACCGCAGGTAAGTATAACCCAAAAATAATCTCAGGAATAAAATGCATTTAATACAACTAACATGCATGCATATGATGAAATATGCATTTTTCTCAAAATATCATTTTCCCCGAAAATGATAATTTTCCAACACACGCCAAAAATCTCATTTGGCCCAAAAATAATCCGTAAAACATTTTCCCAGAAAATGATTTACACAAAATCCAACTCACACTATTTTCCCAGAAAATAGTCCATTTAATCCGTCAATACCCTATGCACCATGGCCTCCCCTAGGGACCATCCGCACGTCCTGGCTTCGTAGCGATGCCCAGTTCCGCGCCCAGCGCGTACATGGCCGAGCACCCACTACGCAACGAGCGATGCCCAGTTCCGCGCCCAGCGCGTACATGGCCAGACATCCTCTAGTCCCCGCCAGCAGAAGGACCACGGAGTCGGCACGAATCTCTCGTCCGATCCCATTGTCGCCCAGCGACAATCCAGGGGACGTTACTCAGTTTATTCCGCTCCCGAGTAACCAGAGGAGCTCCACCGAGATAATGCCCCATCTCGGCTTGGGGTCGTGATACGCACGCACCCAAATTCCATTCTCACATGAAAACCCAGTTTTCATAAACACATGAACATGAATGCAATACACGAAAACCCAGTTTTCCTTTACAAACATGATCATGCATGAAATAATGATATGCACATGTACCAACACAAATCCACATTCCTCAATAACCAATAACCAATCCAATCAAACCAACCCAAACAACTCCAATCACAAATCCATCCGACCCCCGTACTCCTCGGACTCAGTCCGGCATGCCAAAAAATACAGTGAAAAGCGTTAGTGCAAAAATACATAAAATTCATGAGAATTCTTTGGAGAAATACTTACAGCGCTATAAATAATTTCCGGAGGATCACGAAGCTGAAAAAGGCGACGTCTGAGCAACACCACAGTGTAAAATACACTGTGGCCGTGGGTCACAAATACCCACTTTTCAACGAAGACAAACGAAGACCCCAAAATGATAGGGTAGGGCCTAGAGAGGTCGGTGAAGCCAATGGTGGTGGTGGTTTGCCGTGGATGACGGCGCAAATGGTGGTTTAAGGCCAAAAATGCCGAAATCGGAGATGGACTTGGTGGGGCTTCACCGGTGACGGATCGGAGCCGGGGTTGGGTCCAAAGGGTTGCCAAGAGGTCGGGGATGAAGTGGTAGGAAGATGGTGGCCAATGGCGGTGCGACGGCGGCGCAACGGCGGAAAGAGTGCCGCGGCTTCGTGGGTCTCGTGGGGGCTAACGGCGGCTTGGATGGAAGTGAGGTTGGTGGGGTAAGGTCGCCGGCAGCTGAGGAATGCAAGGGACCGGGCGGTGTCGACCACTGCCGACGGACGGCGGCGCTGGGAGGGGTCGAAGGATCGGGCGGAGGAGAGGGGAGAGAGAGTCCGTGCGCGGGAGAAGAAAGAAGCCGAAGGAAAATAAGGGAAAAAGAGAAAAAGGAAGGAAAAGAAAAGGAGAGGAAAGAAAAAGAGAGGAAAAGAAATGAGGTCCAATCCTCACAACTTGGGTCACGAAAATGATCCAACGGAAATGATTTTAAAACCACAAATTAAATAAAATAATTTAAACGTAATGGTAAAGTCAAATTGAAATAATTAAATCTCACAGTAATTAATTTAAATATTAAAAGCAATTTAAATGCATAACAATAAATAAATATTAAAAGCACATAAATAATAATTTTCATCAAATTAAAAATCCTAAAAATAACCCAATTAAAATCCAGTAATTTTAAAACAAAAGAATAATTTTTTGAATAACATAAAAATAATCATTCAATAAAAATACACTAAAATACGGGGTGTTACATCCTCCCCCCCTTAAAAAAAATTTCGTCCTCGAAATTAGCAAGGTCAAACATTAAACTAAGACAGGAACAAGATTCAACCGAGAGCATACTTAGAACATACCGTCAAAATCAAACAAACAAGTAAGGATAATGCTCCCTCATGTCGGCTTCTCTTTCCCAAGAGTAATCTTGAGCCAACGGATCACCCCATGACACTTTCACCATAGGTATTGTCTTGGACCTTAATCTTTGCTCTTTCCAATCTACAATCTGCGTCGGGGCAACTTCATAAGTAAGGTTAGGCTGAAGTTGAATGCGTTCAGGGTCAACAAAACGTGGCTCTTGCTGTCCAAAACTCTTCTTCAACGAAGACACATGAAACACATCATGAACATCCCCAAAATAATCCGGCAAGGCAACTCTATAAGCAACAAGCCCAACTTTCTCTACGATCTGAAAAGGGCCAACATATCTTGGACTAAGCTTTCCTTTCTTACCAAAGCGCTTAACGCCTTTCATAGGAGAGACTTTAAGATAAACCCAATCACCTTCTTCAAAGGATAAGTCTCTTCTTCTTGTATCTGCGTAACTCTTCTGGCGACTTTGCGCTTCTGCCATTTTAGTCCTTATAAACTGAACTTGGTCCTTCATTTCTTGAATTATCTCAGGCCCAATTACTTTACTCTCGCCGACTTCATCCCAACACAAGGGTGATCTACACTTCCTTCCATACAAAGCTTCATACGGGGCCATCTGGATGGAAGAATGAAAACTGTTATTATAAGAGAACTCGATAAGCGGCAAATGATTCTCCCAACTTCCTTGAAATTCCATGACACAAGACCGCAACATATCCTCCAGAGTCTGAATAGTACGCTCTGATTGACCGTCTGTTTGAGGGTGATATGCACTACTAAACTTCAACTTAGTGCCTAAAGCCGCCTGCAAGCTCTTCCAAAAATGGGACGTAAACCGCGGGTCCCGATCTGACACGATACTCTTGGGTACTCCATGCAAACGCACTATCTCCTTGACATATAATCGAGTCAACTTACCCAAAGAGTCAGTATTATTAACAGGCAAGAAATGGGCACTCTTGGTCAACCGATCAACAATCACCCAAATTGAGTTCTTCCCACTAGGAGTCCTCGGTAAACCCACAACAAAATCCATAGAAATATCATCCCACTTCCACTCAGGAATAGGGAGAGGTTGAAGTCTACCAGCAGGTCTTTGATGCTCAGCCTTTACTCGACGACACGTGTCACATTTCTCAATAAACAAAGCGATGTCCAACTTCATTCCTTCCCACCAGAAATTCCTCTTTAAATCTCGATACATCTTCGTGCTTCCTGGATGAACTGAATAAGGAGCCGCATGGGCTTCTGCCAAAATCCGCTCTTTAAATTCAGAATCTCGGGGAATCACTCTACGATCCCGAAACCAAGAATACCATCCTTATCCAAGCTGTAATTCAAGGGTCCTCTAGACTTCCTGACTCTTTTCCTGATAGCTAACAATGTAGGATCCCTTCTTTGAAGAGTCTTCAATTCTTCAAAATCCACTACTCGGACATCCAAGACTGACGATAACAATTCCTCTTGCTGTGAACTCTCGATAAGAAGTCTCCTCATTCCAAAAAGGAGAGAGTCCAGATCTGATGACTCTGCTTCATCCACTTGTTGAGATTTCCTACTCAAAGCATCAGCGACTAAATTCGCCTTTCCTGGATGATACTTGATCTCACACTGGTAGTCGCTAATCAACTCTAACCACCGTCTCTGTCTCATATTAAGATTCTTCTGAGTAAACAGATGCTTCAAGCTCTTGTGATCAGTATAAACTTCACAGGCTTCTCCATACAGATAATGCCGCCAAATCTTAAGAGCAAAAACTATTGCCGCCAACTCCAAATCATGTGTAGGATAATTCCTTTCATGAATTTTCAACTGACGAGATGCATAAGCAACAACCCGTCCCTCTTGCATAAGAACGCATCCCAACCCGAATTTGGATGCATCACTAAAAATCACAAATGGCTTGTGTGGCTCTGGAAGTGCCAAAACAGGTGCCATTGTCAATCTTCTCTTCAACTCTTGAAAACTTCTCTCACATTTGTCAGACCATACAAACTCCGTATTCTTCCTAGTCAAGGCAGTGAGAGGTCCTGATAGTCGAGAAAAACCTTCCACAAATCTTCGATAGTAACCGGCAAGTCCCAAGAAACTTCGTATCTCACGAACTGTTGAAGGGCGAGGCCATGACAAAACAGCTTCTACTTTACTAGGATCTACAGCCACCCCTTCTTGAGAAATCACATGTCCAAGAAACTTAACTTCTTCTAACCAGAATTCACACTTGCTCAACTTAGCGTACAATTGATGCTCTCTTAATTTCCCAAGCGCCAGACGAAGGTGACAAGCATGCTCTTCCAAGTCTCGGGAATAAATCAGAATGTCGTCAAGAAACACCACCACAAAAGAGTCCAAAAAGGGTCGAAACACCCGATTCATTAAATCCATAAAAGCGGCTGGAGCGTTCGCTAACCCAAAAGACATCACTTTAAATTCATAATGCCCATACCTCGTCCTGAAAGCAGTCTTGGGCACGTCCTTATCCCTTATCCTCAGCTGATAGTACCCTGATCTCAAGTCAATCTTTGAAAAGACAGCTGCTCCCTAAGCTGATCAAACAGATCATCAATTCTTGGAAGAGGGTACTTGTTCTTGATAGTCACCTTGTTAAGCTCCCGATAGTCTATGCACATTCTGAGAGTACCATCTTTCTTCTTGACAAACAAAACAGGCGCTCCCCAGGGCGAAGTACTAGGCTGAATAAATCCTTTGTCAACCAATTCTTGCAATTGAGTCTTCAACTCTTTTAACTCGGCCGGTGCCATGCGGTAAGGAGCCTTATGCACAGGAGCCGCCCCGGGTTCCAGATCAATAACAAATTCCATGTCACGAACGGGAGGCAATCCAGGTAACTCATCCACGAACACATCGGGAAATTCTTCCACCACTGGAATATCCGCTAAAGATTTCTTCTCAGATGGTGTAGATACGACTTGGACCAAAAAAGCATCTGCCCCACAAGCTATATCTCTCTTAGCTTGAACTGCTGATATAACTGATGGTCTTGCCTTTAACTTACTTCCCACGAATTCTAAATAATCCTCATCCGAGAGTTGAAAACCAATTACTCGTCTTCTACAATCAATATTCGCAGAATAACGATACAGCCAATCCATACCCAAAATTATATCGAAACCAAGCAACTTGAATACAATCAAATCTGCATCCAGTGTCCTTCCACCAAGATCCAAAGGACAACCCAAAGCAACCTTGGAGCAACACACGATCTCGCTATTAGGAAGAGCCACAACTAAGGATTGTGGTAGAGGTTCTGTAACCAAATTGCACATTCGTGCAAACGTGGCAGACACAAAAGATTGGGATGCCCCAGAATCAAACAAAGTACAAGCATAAAAATCGTATAGACGAACTCTTCCTGATGCAAACACAACCACCAAACAAATTCAAAAAAACCCAACCACACCAAACAATAAACCCGAATAAAATAACTACATACATACCAGTAATCACTCCAGCATCATGGGTCTCTGGAGCCTCATAATCCACGTCGCCAGGAGTCACCGCATAAACTCGGGCTTGTACCAACTGTCTCTGGTTGCCCCTTCCACCTCGACGACCTCCTCGTCCTCCTTGACCACCTTGACCTCCTTGAACTAGACTGGGACAATCCCGAGCAAAGTGACCCGGCTGGCCACATCTAAAACACTGAATGCCCCTTTGACCACAATCTCCCTCATGGGCTCTACTACATCTCGGGCATACTGGAGTCCGGCCTCCTGCACGAACACCGGAGGTTGTCTGTGGACGGGTCCCGGTCCTCTGAACAAATTTCTGTGGCGATCCAGAACTGCTTCCTTCACCAAGATAACTCCGTCTTTTCTGACCTGGAGGGGAGCCCACTACAAGGCTACTCTCGCGCTCTGCGATACTGGCCAAGTCTACCAACTTCTGAAATTCCACAATCTCGAGACAAGCCACTTGTCTGCGTACTTCAGGGCGCAGACCCTCCATAAAACGCTCCACCTGCAGCTCTTCGGTGGCAATGAGGTGAGGAGCGAACCGTCCAAGCTCCATAAATTTCGCTGCATATTGCTCGACCGTCATACCTCCTTGAACCAAATTATTAAACTCCCGAGCCTTCTGCCTTCTCACTGAAACAGGAAAGTATCGATCATTAAATTCTTTTTTAAACCGCTGCCAGGACACAGCAGCCAAGGATCCGAACTCCATCTCTAGGAGTGACCGCTTGGTCTCCCACCAGTATGCTGCTTCACCTTGTAGCATATAACTTGCATACAAAACCATCTGGACCTCTGTACACCCACAGACTTCAAAGGTCCTTTCCAAATCTAGAATCCACCTCCTAGCTCGCATTGGATCCTCCTCCCCAGTAAAGGCAGGAGTCCTATGCGCCAGGAAGCGCTCATAGGTGCACCCCACTTGGACCGCTCTATTTAGATCTCCTTGCGGCGGTCGGAAATTCTGCTCGTACAAGTCTGACATCCTATTCAACACCCTTGCAATGGCATCGTCTCTTTCACCCCTGGATGGCTCATCTTCGGGCACATTAGCTTGCCTTCTTGGTCTCACCATAGTCCTGTCATAGAGCAACCTCCAACCCCGCTTAAATCCAGATAAAACCAAACTCAACCAAAGCAACACAAAAATACAATAAGATAAAATTAAATTAAATAACATCAATTAACATAAATTAAAACAACAATAAACTCATAATAACACATATTTATTTTTAAAATAATCATTTAACTTACAACACTTTAAAAAAATTATTTTAAAACAATAAAATAATTTCTGGTACTATCCTAGGGACATGTGGTTTTACCCAGAGCCGAACTGCTCTGATACCACCTGTGGCACCCCCAACCCCCATGTAAGAAAAACACGGGAATCGAGATGCCGGGATGATGACAACACGGTCACACATCCCAACGTAAGTGCCAAGTGTGTGTACATGCAACGGTGTACAACAACAACGCAGCGGATTAGTCAACTAAGTACCAGAATTAAAATACAAGTAAACATCAGTAAAGTTTTAAAAGTAGTTATACAGTCATCCAAAAATAAAGTTAACACATATCCCGAAAATACAAGAGGGTAAAATAAAATAACAATAAACAGTGATCCCAGATCACTCCTCGGGCGGAGCCGTCTCCTCAGGCTCGCCCTCCTCCTCCTCATCTGCATCAAAATCTGCGTTACCACAAAATGGTACCGCAGGTAAGTATAACCCAAAAATAATCTCAGGAATAAAATGCATTTAATACAACTAACATGCATGCATATGATGAAATATGCATTTTTCCTCAAAACATCATTTTCCCCGAAAATGATAATTTTCCAACACACGCCAAAATCCCATTTGGCCCAAAAATAATCCGTAAAACATTTTCCCAGAAAATGATTTACACAAAATCCAACTCACACTATTTTCCCAGAAAATAGTCCATTTAATCCGTCAATACCCTATGCACCATGGCCTCCCCTAGGGACCATCCGCATGTCCTGGCTTCGTAGCGATGCCCAGTTCCGCGCCCAGCGCGTACATGGCCAAGCACCCACTACGCAACGAGCGATGCCCAGTTCCGCGCCCAGCGCGTACATGGCCAGACATCCTCTAGTCCCCGCCAGCAGAAGGACCACGGAGTCGGCACGAATCTCTCGTCCGATCCCATTGTCGCCCAGCGACAATCCAGGGGACGTTACTCAGTTTATTCCGCTCCCGAGTAACCAGAGGAGCTCCACCGAGATAATGCCCCATCTCGGCTTGGGGTCGTGATACGCACGCACCCAAATTCCATTCTCACATGAAAACCCAGTTTTCATAAACACATGAACATGAATGCAATACACGAAAACCCAGTTTTCCTTTACAAACATGATCATGCATGAAATAATGATATGCACATGTACCAACACAAATCCACATTCCTCAATAACCAATAACCAATCCAATCAAACCAACCCAAACAACTCCAATCATAAATCCATCCGACCCCCGTACTCCTCGGACTCAGTCCGGCATGCCAAAAAATACAGTGAAAAGCGTTAGTGCAAAAATACATAAAATTCATGAGAATTCTTTGGAGAAATACTTACAGCGCTATATGATAATTTCCGGAGGATCACGAAGCTGAAAAAGGCGACGTCTGAGCAACACCACAGTGTAAAATACACTGTGGCCGTGGGTCACAAATACCCACTTTTCAACGGAGACAAACGAAGACCCCAAAATGATAGGGTAGGGCCTAGAGAGGTCGGTGAAGCCAATGGTGGTGGTGGTTTGCCGTGGATGACGGCGCAAATGGTGGTTTAAGGCCAAAAACGCCGAAATCGGAGATGGACTTGGTGGGGCTTCACCGGTGACGGATCGGAGCCGGGGTTGGGTCCAAAGGGTTGCCAAGAGGTCGGGGATGAAGTGGTAGGAAGATGGTGGCCAATGGTGGTGCGACGGCGGCGCAACGGCGGAAAGAGTGCCGCGGCTTCGTGGGCTTCGTGGGGGCTAACGGCGGCTTGGATGGAAGTGAGGTTGGTGGGGTAAGGTCGCCGGCAGCTGAGGAATGCAAGGACCGGGCGGTGTCGACCACTGCCGACGGACGGCGGCGCTGGGAGGGGTCGAAGGATCGGGCGGAGGAGAGGGGAGAGAGAGTCCGTGCGCGGGAGAAGAAAGAAGCCGAAGGAAAATAAGGGAAAAAGAGAAAAAGGAAGGAAAAGAAAAGGAGAGGAAAGAAAAAGAGGGAAAAAGAAATGAGGTCCAATCCTCATAACTTGGGTCACGAAAATGATCCAACGGAAATGATTTTAAAACCACAAATTAAATAAAATAATTTAAACGTAATGGTAAAGTCAAATTGAAATAATTAAATCTCACAGTAATTAATTTAAATATTAAAAGCAATTTAAATGCATAACAATAAATAAATATTAACAGCACATAAATAATAATTTTCATCAAATTAAAAATCCTAAAAATAACCCAATTAAAATCCAGTAATTTTAAAACAAAAGAATAATTTTTTGAATAACATAAAAATAATCATTCAATAAAAATACACTAAAATACGGGGTGTTACAAAATTAATTTGGCATGCACTCAATACAAAAATTAAGATGGATGATTCTCTTGTATTAATTTGGCTAGCACTACTTTAGTTGAGAAATTGAATTTACGTACCTTCAAACACCCTAGACCATATATGTTGCAGTGGTTGAATGATTGTGGGGAGGTTAGGGTAAATGAGCAAGTGCTAGTTTCTTTTTCAATTGGAAAATACCAGGATATGGTCCTTTGTGATGTAATGCATGCTGGTCATATTTTGTTGGGGAAGCCATGGCAGTATGATAGGAAGGTGATCCATGATGGGTTAAGGAACATGTACAGTTTTGAAAAGTATGGAAAAACAATCAAACTTGCTCCTTTAACTCCAACACAGGTCCATGGGGATCAATTGAAGCTGAAATGTGAGGTTGATCAAAAAAGAAAGAGTGAAAATAAGAATGATAAAAATAGAAATAGTAAAAGTGAGAGTGATAAAAAAAGAAAAAGTGAAAAAGAGATTGAGCAAACAAGCAAGAGTGAAACTGAGAATGAGCTAAAAAGCAAGAGTGAAGGTGAGAGTGGAAGTGAAATTGAGCTGAAAAGCAAGAGTGAAGGTGAGATTGAGAAAAAAAGAAATAATGAGACCGAAATGGAGAAAAATGAGAGAGAAAAAAGAAGAGGGTGAGACTAAAACCTCAAGCACAAGAGAGAATGAGTTGAAAAATAATTGTGAGGTTCTCGTACAAGAAAAGATGATGAAAAAGCGAGCGACAGAAAAAAAGAGTGAAAAGAAAAAAGAGAGTGGAAAGAAAAGAGAGTGTGAAGAAAGTGAGAGAAAAACAAAGAGAAAAGTGAGTTTTTATGCTAAGGCAAGTCTTAATCCTAACGAACTTGACGTATGTTTGCCAAGTATTGTTGTCTCTTTGTTGCAGGGATGTGAGGTCGTGTTTCCAAGTGGTATATGTGGATTGCCACCTATTAGGGAGATAGTGATATGAACCCGCGAGAATGAAATCTCTTAAACCCACAATCAATTTGAAAACTCCCCAAGAAAGCCAAAATCAAGTCAATGGATGGACAACATAGACCCGATGAGAACTTGTTTCAAGAACCTAGATTATATTAAAATCTAGACTCGTTGAATAACCCGTCTTAAGAACCCAGATTACAAAGGAGGAATGCTACAAAGGTTGTGATTTACCTTTGATAAGTTCAAAAATTCAATTAAGAACAAGAGGAGTAAAACTCAACTCACAATGAATAAATTCATCAAATTTCATAAACTGATTAAACTTATTAAAATGAGGCTACATAGAGTATTTAAAGCAAAACCTAATGAAACCCTAGATAAAATAAAACCCCATCTTCCAAAAATACCCCTGAGTGAACAGTGCCGCGGCTACAGTACGGCGCTACAGTAACTCGGCTACAGTAACCCTAACCCTAGTTCAATAAAATAATAACTTTTCCAACATGCCCTTACATAGGCATAAACCCAATTATTCTAAGCAAATAAAATAGGTCCTTGAAATTAATTAAATAAGTTGAAAGCCTTCAAGTGTCCAAAGCCTATAAGTCATGTTGTTGCCCTTTCCATAGCTTATGAAATGAATCAAAGCATAATTTTCATCGTTTAAGCCCTTGAACTTGTATTTAGCCCATCTGAAACTTGCAACATATCTTTAAGACTAGGCCCGCCTTGGTTCCCATCATTCTCCCTCTCATCAAAAGGATTTGACCTCGAATCTCCACCTGGATCAAAGGGAAAAATGTTAGTAAGTTCCAGATCAAAGGTGGGCCTAGTCTTAAAGAAAATGTTTTTTTCTTTTCTTTTCACCAACTGATTTGATCACAATCAAGAATAAACAGTTGAGAAAACCATAACAAGAACTCAAAAACCCTAGGGCAAGTGATATACGGCAGCCCCTAGAACAAGAGATTTCAGCCAACAAACCCTAGAACAACGAATTTCAGCAACCCTAACAGTAGTGAAGAAATTTGCTAGCCACAGTTATTATTATTATTTTTTTTTGTAATCAATCCTAGAACAATGAAGCCCTAGAATTAAATATGCAGGAAATAAAAGATAGAATTAGACCTGATTGGGAACCTTGCTCTGAATACCAAATGATATGAACCCATGGGAATGAATTCCCTTGAACCCACAATCAATTTGAAAACTCCCCAAGAAAGCCAAAATCAAGTCAACGGATGGAGAACCTAGACCCGATGAGAACTTGTTTCAAGAACCTAGATTATATTAAAATCTAGACCCGTTAAAGAACCCGTCTCAAGAACCCAGATTTCAAAGGAGGAATGCCACAAAGGTTGTGATTTACCTTTCATAAGTTCAAGACTTCAATCATGAACAAGAGGAGAAAACTCAACTCACAAATAAAATTCAATATTGTCTAAGCCTTCAAATGAGGTTACAAAGAGTTTTTAAACCCAAACCTAATCAAAAGCCTAGTCAAAATAAAACCCCTTTTACCCCAAATGACTCTTGATGAACAGTATCGGCTACAGTACGTGCAGCTACAGTAACCCTACAATAAATTGATGAAACCCTAGTTTCTAAAAAGTAACTTTCCAAATAAACCCTTGGCCAAAATACAAGGCCTTCCCAAAAAACTTAATTCAAAAGAAATAAGATATGTGTGCCAAGCATCTTCAAGTCCACTTATTCTAAACTAATAAAATAAATCATTTAACCAAATTGGAAGCCTCCAATAACAATAGGCCATATCTCTAAGTCATGTCTTCCACAGCTTGAATCAAGTGGATCAAATATGGTTCTTCTTCTTTCAGACCCATCTTGAGTGTTGGGCTCTTGTTGGCTTCATCCCAAGTGGATTGCACCAATCCTTGCATTGCTTCCTTGATCTTCTTGGCCCTTGATCTTATAATTGGCCCACCTTGGTTCCTATCACATATCATCTTGAATCATCTCAACCGGATCTCGGGTAACAAAGTTATGCTCAGATTACGAAGCAGTGTCGAAACGGAGTCGTTTTGCCTTAAACGACTCCGTTTGCTTCCTAAATAAAAATATAAGAATAATGAGTATATTTAGGCACCAAATAAGTATGAAAGACTAAACATTAAAGGAGAAAAATATGACACTTTGCATTTTCATCAAATTCTCCCACTTTTGCTCGTCCTCGGGGAAAACTCAAATTCACTTTCCCAAAAATACCAAGGTTGCTACGCCATCAATAAAGAACAACCAAGCTCTTCAAAACTCATAAGATATCATAAACATTCTTAATCAACTTACAATTACTTAGTAAGCATTTTCACTTGAAAATGGAGTAAACTGAATACGAAGACCCTCACGGAAATAAACACTCGACTCTCATGTGTTTGAAGGGTATTTATTCCACCCAAATTCATTGCAATGGAAATGATATACCATAGGCTTGCATATCTTCTCATTCTCCACCACTGAGATCACATGCATAACATGAATCATAAGGACTTTTCAAGGGTTGTAACGGGGTTTAGGATTAAGGTGGGAAATATTTGGGAGTATAACTCAAAATCCATCGAAACTAGTGGAGCAAAAATGAATCAACTCAAGCTCAAATATATAAGACATGTAAAACCAATAACTCCATTCAACCACTTCTTCAATTTGGCTTTAAAACATTTAAACCATGTAAAACTCCTGTATTGAAAAAGAGATCGTTCAAAAGGACAAGGAATGATCCTTCACAACAGCTTCCACCTTGTATATATCACGTATAAACAGACCCCTTTATTCGAATTTTAGGAGGAATTATGAACATGGATAGTTTGTAATATCAAAAGCAATTTCCTCCATCACTTCCCTTTTTTTTTTTTTACCAAAATTACATCAACAATGGAACTCACGAATTGAGAATGAGAGCATGTTCCATTTCACCAATCGTAGTCATACCACAAATCCAGACACCCCCACACTTATTTCTTGCACATTCATACATATCATAATTGATATGAACCTGTGGGAATGAATTCCCTCGAACCCACAGTCAATTTGAAAACTTCCCAAGAAAACCAAAATCAAGTCAATGGATGGAGAACTTAGACCCGATGAGAACTCGTTTCAAGAACCTAGATTATATTAAAATCTATACCCGTTGAAGAACCCATCTCAAGAACCCAGATTACAAAGGAGGAAAGCCACAAAAGTTGTGATTTACCTTTGATAAGTTCAAAAGTTCAACTAAGAACAAGATGAGTAAAACTCAACTCACAATGAATAAATTCATCAAATTTAATAAATTTCATAAACTTCTGAAAATAATGCTACAAAGAGTATTTAAACCAAAACTTAATTAAAACCCTAGATAAAATAAAACCCCATCTTCCAAAAATACCTCTGAGTGAATAGTGTCGTGGCTACAGTACGGTGCTACAGTAACTCGGCTACAGTAACCCTAACCCTAGTTCAATAAAATAATAACTTTCCCAACATACCCTTACATAGGCATAAACCCAATTATTCTAAGCAAATAAAATAGGTCCTTGAAATTAATTAAATAAGTTGAAAGCCTTCAAGTGTCCAAAGCCTATAAGTCATGTTGTTGCCCTTTCCATAGCTTATGAAATGAATCAAAGCATAATCTTCATCGTTTAAGCCCTTGAACTTGTATTTGGCCCATCTGGAACTTGCAACATATCTTTAAGACTAGGCCCACCTTGGTTCCCATCATTCCCCCTCTCCTCAAAAGGATTCAACCTCGAATCTCCACCTGGATCAAAGGGAAAAATGTTAGTAACATTATCATTGAATTCATACGCATTGTCATTAATTTGTTCAAGAATTTGAGAACATCCATCCAAGCTACTCCTGTTGTCAACAGATAAAGACATTAAATCTAAAGGAGTAAATAGATTAAGTCTCTAAACAATTTCAAAATGTGAATATAAAGTGGTAGTATGCATGGTCCTGTTATATGCAAACTCTATAAATCCATCCATAACCACAAAAATAGAATTTCTACTCCTTTCTTTCCTAGGCAACCCCAAATCAAAGTCCATAGATATGTCTACACATGACTCACTAGGAATAGGTAAGGGCGTATGCAACCCATGTGGCAAAAGTATAAATTTGGCCTTTCTGCATGTAATGCACCTGCTACAAATACAATTGACATCTCTCTTCATCTTAGACCAACATAAATGTTTATGCAAAATGTCTAATATTTTCTTGACACCAGAATGACTACTCCAAATATATGTAAACTCAATGAAGGGCAAATGATAGTCCCACAAACGTTAATGTAACAGGTCAATATATGGCAAATGATACTCCCACAAACGTTCCTAAAACACACCTAAAGCTTTTTTTACAACACAATGACCACTCCAATTATATGAAAACTCGATGAATGGCAAGCAATACTCCCACAAACATTCATGCAACTTGTTAATGAATGACAAAAGATACTTCCACAAACGTTCATGTAACACTTCAATGAAAGGTAAATGATACTCCCACAAACATTCATGCAACACATCAATGAATGACAATTTATACTTCCACAAACGTTCATGCAACACGTCATTGAAAGGCAAATGATATTCCCACAAACGTTCATGCAACACAACAAAAGTCTTCCTTACACCATGGTTACCCAACAAACCACCATGTCCATCACACACAAGCAACTTACGCATAAAACTAGTAGGTACACAAAATCTATTCTTTCTAAACAAGTACCAATCTAGTTTATAGAACTTACCAAACAATGCTTTCTCACATGTTCCATACACACTACGAAAGTCATCATCATTAGCATGCAATTCCTTATCATATTCAAGTTTCAACAATTTTGCATCTAAAATGAAGATAAGTACATACCTTCTTGCTAAAGCATCAACCACAAAAGTTTCCATACCTTGTGTGTATTTGAATACATGAGGAAAAGCCTCAATACAATCCTCCCGCTTAGCACGCATTATAGTCAACAACTTACCTTGTCCCTTTAAGTGTGTCAATGACTCATGTTCTTCCAAGAAAGGTTGGTTAGGAATTGTTGCACCTAGCATAAAATCAATGTAGTGCACCATCTCCCTAATGGGTGGCAATCCACTAAATACACGACTTGGAAACACGACCTTATATCCCTGCAACAAAGAGACAACAATACTAGGCAAACATACGTCAAGTTCGTTAGGATTAAGACTTGCCTTAGCATAAAAACTCACTTTTCTCTTTGTTTTTCTCTCACTTTCTTCACACTCTCTTTTCTTTCCACTCTCTTTTTCTTTTTCACTCTCTTTTTCCCTTTCACACTCTTTTTTCTTTTCACTCTTTTTTTTTTTCTGTCACTCTCTTTTTCTTCATCTTTTTTTATAGTCTCGATCTCACAATTATTTTTCAACTCATTCTCTCTTGTGCTTGAGGTCTTATTCTCACCCTCTTCTTTTTTCTCTCTCAGTTTTCTCTCTATCTCCATTTCGGTCTCACTATTTCTTTTCTTCTCAATCTCATCTTCACTCTTGCTTTTCAGCTCAATCTCACTTTCACTCTCACCTTCACTCTTGCTTTTCAGCTCATTCTCACTTTCACTCTTACTTGTTTGCTCAATCTCCTTTTCACTTTTTCTTTTTTGATCACTCTCATTTTCACTCTTTCTTTTTTGAGCAACCTCACTTTTCAATTTCAATTGGTCCCCATGGACATGTGTTGGAGTTAAAGGAGCAAGTTTCATTGTTTTTCCATCATTTTCAAAACTGTACATGTTCCTTATCCCATCATGAATCACCTTCCTATCATACAACCATGGCTTCTCTAACAAAATATGACCAGCATGCATAGGCACTACATCACAAAGGACCATATCCTGGTAATTTCCAATTGAAAAAGAAACTAGCACTTACTTATTTATCCTAACCTCCCCACAATTACTGTTGCAACCACTACAATATGTATGGCCTAGAGTGTTTCAAGATAGGTAAATTCAATTTCTCAACTAAAGTGGTGCTAGCCAAATTAATACAACTCTTCAAATCAACGATCCTACTACATACCTTGTTGTTGATGTGGCATCTAGTGTGAAAAATGTTCTCACTCTGCTGCTCTATATCATCCATCTTAACTTTTGTATTGAGTGCATGCCTGGTAACAAGAGAATCACCATAGTCTTCATTCTCATACCCATTTTCAACACTAAACTCAGGATGCCTCCTATCTCTCCTGCCATGAAGATTTCTAATTACCGCATCTTGATGATCCATCCTATCCCTCACTTCACCCAACACCAAGTTCAACTTCTCAAACTGTTGTTGCATGGCTTGCAACAGAAGGGATGAGTTATGTACCATCCCCTTTGGTGATGAGTCATTCCTATGAGACATCATAATGTGCTGCACAAAAAGAATATTAGTGGAAAACCTCACACACTCCCTTACGTTTTTACACTCGAATAATGGCACTCCACTCGTGTTTCACTCTTAATTGGCTTTTTCCAGATAATAGTCTCATCTTGCCCTTTACCTCAATAGTTTTCTTGCTCAAGTTCTTTAAGAACTAGTTGAACTAAATCAAGACAATACAACCTTGTATTATTCCAACCAGTAATATAGATCCAAGAAACAATGAAGGAATAAAATGACATGGGATTCAAGGAATTTATACAAGGGAAAGAGTAATTATAAAACAAGATACCAACTAGAAAGATGATGTATTCAACTCCTATGATGATAAAAGCTCAATCAACAAACACTTTCTTTCTCTTTGTTGTAACTATGTAACAACTTTGAATACGCCACCTTCTCTTTTCTACTTCTTCTTTTTTCTGTTTTTTTTTTTTTTGAATTTTCTTTTCTTTTCTTTTCCTTTCTTTTCTTTTCTTTTCTTTCATTTTCCTTTCCTTTCCTTTCTTTTTCTTTTCTCTAATTCAACCACAAACAGCAATATTCAATTGTGAAAACCAAACAATTGAATTCAAACACACAAGCATGGACAATGAAGTTGAAGAGAATCAATGGAACGACACTCCAAGCAACTGACAAACTTAGAGATGCAGGAAACCCTAGAATTTTGAAGCCCTAGGTGATGCAAATTTCAGCCAAACCCAAAATCATAAGAATTTCGGCAGCCTACTTTTTGTTTCTATTTTGTTTTTTTGGCAACCCTAGAACAATGAAACCCTAAAATTAAATTTAAAGATGCTAGAATTAAAAGATATAGAATCAGACCTGATTGAAAATCTTGCTCTGAATACCAAATGATATGAACCCGTGGGAATGAATTCCCTTGAACCCACAGTCAAATTGAAAACTCCCCAAGAAAGCTAAAATCAAGTCAATGGATGGAGAACCTAGACCCGATGAGAACTCGTTTCAAGAACCTAGATTATATTAAAATCTAGACCCGTTGAAGAACCCATCTCAAGAACCCAGATCACAAAGGAGGAACACCACAAAGGTTGTGATTTACCTTTGATAAGTTCAAAAATTCAATTAAGAACAAGAGGAGATAAACTCAACTCACAATGAATAAATTCATCAAATTTCATAAACTTCATAAAACTTCTAAAAATGAGGCTACAAAGAGTATTTAAAGCAAAACCTAATTAAAACCCAAGATAAAATAAAACCCCATCTTCGAAAAATACCCCTAAGTGAACAGTACCGCGGCTACAGTACAACGCTACAGTGACTCGGCTACAGTAACCCTAACCCTAGTTCAATAAAATAATAACTTTCCCAACATGCCCTTACATAGGCATAAACCCAATTATTCTAAGCAAATAAAATAGGTCCTTGAAATTAATTAAATAAGTTGAAAGCCTTCAAGTGTCCAAAGCCTATAAGTCATGTTGTTGCCCTTTCCATAGCTTATGAAATGAATCAAAGTGTAATATTCATCGTTTAAGCCCTTGAACTTGTATTTGGCCCATCTAGAACTTGCAACATATCTTTAAAACTAGGCCCACCTTGGTTCCCATCAGTAATAATGAATAATGATCCACTAGCTTTATGGCTTGGGTAAAGGTAGTGTTTTTCGGGGTTATAGCTTGAAACGTGGATTCACAATAAACGGGAAAAAAAAACAATAAAGTTCAAAGGGGTTCAACAAAGAGAAAAATTAATTACAAGGTAGGCTATTTGGCTTATGTTATAACAAAGAGGGCCTTAATCATGTTCATGCATGCATGTGTCAATATGACCTCGAAGAGAATTAAGGCAAGTTCTAGAGAAATAAATCCATGGAAGAATATCTCACATGAAAAAAAAATAGTGAGACTGATATGGATGTGTCAGTCTAAAGGCTCAAAATCTCACCGACTTTTGTCTACCAAATTTAGTCACTACCATTCTCAAGGAAATAACTAGACTAATTAATTCTAAGTTGGAAAATTATTTATTCAATCATGTTATGAATGTTTCAAGCTTAAATGAATATTGCTCATGGCACACAACCAAATATCGTTGAAAACCACAAAATCAAAAAGCAAAAACTTTTTTTTTTTAAAAAAAAAAACAAATTAAAACAAAATCTAAATCCCTTCCCGCACACTTAAAATTTACATTGTCCCCAATGTAAGGTGAAATGCAAAGAAAAAACAAAAATAACAAAAATATAAATGCGAGAATAAGAAAACAAACTCTCCTTAGGTTGCCTCCCAAGCAGCGCCTTTGTTTATTGTCGTTGGCTCCACTCAAAGCTTTCTTCTTCAATCAGCATAAATCGGATTGTAACGCCCCGACCCCGAGGGTCCGGAGAGTTAACTCATAACACCTGATAAACAACTGTAACAAGGCTAGAGTACTTCCAAATTCAAGAATATATCCATTTTACCAAACCTCAAATCGAACGTAAATACTTCAATTAAATAAATCAAATAAACTCATTTATCCAATATTCAGTCCAACAACCCAAATAAAATCAACTCTTCTTCATGTCTCAAATAACAACTAGAAATAATAAAACATTAACATAGTCTCCATAAACTGTCTAAATCCATTGAAGCAAACTTAAGAAAGATAAATAACCTCTAACACCAACACTAATATCATGAGATACCCAACAACAAATCAATGCTAATCTTCTCCATAGACTTTAATACTGATCCCCAGCCGAACCATCAATGTCATCTGAAATATTATGGAGATAAGGGGGGTGAGTTATCAACAACTCAGTAAGCAGAGAACATATACTAGTGTATAAACATGAGCATTTACAGAAATCAGAATGCAGAACAAAACATTTTCATTTCCAGAGTGCGGAAGCAGAACATGTTATTAAAATATCAGAGCGAAGATCTAGAAGTAATTTCATTCAAAATATTCTTTGGCATAGCATAAATGATCATCGTCATCATCAAAACATCATATCAGAACAAGGGCCATGTATAACCCCTGTGGTAGGGTTGTGCATCTGCGGATAGCCAAGCAGAACATAAGACACTCTGTCACCAAGGTGTGCACTCAAACAGAGACCATTACTCTAACCCGTGGCAGGGCCGTATCCACTATTATTACCCGTGGTTGGGCCGTATCCACTATTATTACCCGTGGTTGGGCCGTATCCACTATTATTACCCGTGGCTGGGCCGTAACTGAACAGAATGGAAACAGAATCAAATTCAGAATCAGAGAGTCGTGCCAAAGGTTTTCAGAAATCACGTCTTATCCAAACAGAGTACTGAACAAAAATTTTCGGAACAGAACAAAATCATATCACAACATAATTAATGCACAACTTTCATATTCGCTCTCATTTTCAAAGTTCAGAAACAAAATGTCAAAAATAAGCTCATGTCTACACCAGTCATGACAGAAAATACTTTCTTCTTAAACAGAATCTCATGAGTAATGTAGAACAAATAACTGAGGTAGTTCAAATTTCTTTTCATAACAAAACATGCATATTTTCCAAAACGGACCTCAGTTCATTTTATTTAATGCAAATTCTAGCATAGGAACCCCGCTTACCTGAACTTCTTAACTTTTTCGAAAATTTCTCAAAACGTCGGACAATAATTAATCGTCACCTATAAAATAATCAAGCAATTCCCGTAAATTCTCAATCAATCACGTATTTCGTATTTGAACCTAAGAACCTACTTAAATCCTCAAAACCTAGAATCCTAAAAATTCCTATAATACCACCATTATCTAAAAAAAAAAAAAACACCAATATTGTTTACTCTTAAAATAAACATTTACTTAATAACATGCTAAAATACTTAAACGATTTAAGGTAAGTACAAGTGACAATTTCGTTAATTAATAATAAACAAAAAGCTTTAATCGTAATTTAAAAGTTTAAAATAAAATTTCACAATTACTAAAATAATTTACTACCAAAGTACAATTTGAAAATCCTATTTATTGTATGCAAACTTTTCTTGTACCACCCGTATAAACCACATAAAAACAGACCAAACATAACAACTTGAACACATTCTAAAACTAAGGGTAAAACCGTAATTCATTTTCAAATACCATGCAAAAATGTAAGTTACGGAAACTGCAAATGTGAAATCACGTAGACTCGGTGCAAACACCGTAAGGACAGGGGCGCGAGGCACTCACCGCCAAGGGAGGAGCTGCGCGCGACGCGGTGAAGAAGGTCACGGTGGTGAGGCATTGAGAGAGAGAGAGAGAGAGAAACACGGTGAGAGAGGGACAAAATTCATGCAATAGAGATGGTACACGGCGTGTGCATGGAGGTGTTACCGAGAGAGAGGGTGGTGGTTTGAGTCGGCAGCAGCGTAGTAAGGTGGTGCAAGGCGTAGCTAGCAAGACCAGGTTATGGCTGTTTCCGTCGAGGACAGTGGCTGAACGCGTGCCTGGGAAGGAGGGTCTGGCAAGGAAGTACTCTGTTTCTTGATGCCAAAAACAGAGCAGTCCTGGCTTCTTTCGGGGTTCAGATGCGCGACGTGAGGCTGCCGGTGGAGACTTGCTGTGGTTGGTCCTACCTCAGGCTAGTGTTTTCCGTCGTGTGAGGGGCCAGTCGTGCGGTTGCAGCGTGGAAAGGCTTGGCAGAGGGAGTGGTTCATGGTGGTCTGGCTTACGGTTTCGCGTGGGAAGGCTGCGGCGCGAGCTTTCTTCGTAAGCATATAAATAGACGATTGAACATGAAAAGAAAACCCTAGACGAAACCCAAACGGATACGGAACGCGCATGAGGGACGTGTGTGTGCAAGCATGCCGTGAACGAAAGCGTGCGTGTATGCATGCTGTGCGACGGAAAAAAAATAAGCCGTGCGAAAAAAATTAAAAATAGACGGAAAGAGAAAGAATTTAAAAAATGAAACATGCGGGAAAAAATAAAATAAACGGCCAAGAACTCCAAATTAAAAGAAAACAAAAACGCTACTCAAAATCGTAAATTAAGAACTTAAATAAACAATCAAGTTATAAAAAAAAAAAAATAAGTAAAAAATCTAAAGTCCAACTATACCAATATTGGGTCCCGGTGTTACACGGATCCTCAAGGTCCAATTTTGCCACATTCTCTACTTGGAAACCTTCATAGAAAGTCTTAAGTCTATGGCCATTCACCTTGAACACTTTGGAAGTTGCTAAACTTTGAATTTCAACTGCACCATGAGGAAAAACATTAGTAACAACAAAAGGTCCAATCCAACGAGAACGTAACCTACCCGGAAAAAAACGAAGCTATGAATGGTATAGAATGACTTTTTGACCAATTTTAAACTCCTTCCTAGAGATCATCTTGTCGTGAAAAGCCTTCGTCTTTTCCTTGTAAATCCTTGCACTCTCGTAGGCATCATTGCGAATTTCCTCTAACTCTTGTAGTTGCAACTTCCTGTGTTCTCTACACTATCATCCATCTTCATGTTGAAAATCTTGATAGCCCAATAAGCCTTGTGTTCTAACTCAATTGGAAGGTGGCATGGTTTGCCAAACACCAACCGATAAGGTGACATACCAATAGCCGTCTTATGCTCCTTAAGGACTTGCACAAGCTTTTCTTCTTGCGGTGCACTAAGTTCACTGGAGATGATCACTGGTCACATTTATTCATCTCCAAGGAACACGTACTTGAGGTAACTGGGAAGAGGCTTCAAATCTGGAATGGGGGCCTGTAAAACAGAGGGTAAAGGCCTCTCGTTAGAAATTGGTAACACATTACAAAGAACATTACCCGATTGCAGTAACTTTGGAAGATCATTCAACGCTGCAACAATTTCCTACAGATCAGTTGATGGGAAAGAAGGTGGGCCTAGTCTTAAAGATATGTTGCAAGTTTCCAGATGCGCCAAATACAAGTTCAAGGGCTTAAATGATGAAGATTCAGTTTTGATTCATTTGATAAGCTATGGAAAGGGCAACAACAAGACTTAAAGGCTTAGGGCACTTGAAGTCTTTCAATTTATTTAATTTATTTAAAGGACTTATTTAATTAGTTTAGAATAATTGGGTTTATTATATGGGAAGCACTTAAGGGGGCCTATGTAAGGGCATGTTGGGAAAGTTATTATTTTATTGAACTAGGGTTAGGGTTACTGTAACCGAGTTACTGTAGTGCCATACTGTAGCTGTGGCACTGTTCACTAAGGGGTATTTTTGGAAGATGGGATATTATTTTGGCTAGGGTTTTAATTAGGTTTTTGTTTAAATACTCTTTGTAGTTACATTTTAATCAGTTTATGAAATTTGATGAATTTATTTATTGTGAGTTGAGTTTATCTCCTCTTGTTCTTAATTGAATTTTTAAACTTATCAAAGGTAAATCACAACCTTTGTGGCGTTCCTCCTTTGTAGTCTGAGTTCTTGAGACGGGTTCTTCAACGGGTCTAGATTTTAATATAATCTAGGTTCTTGAAACGAGTTCTTATTGGGTCTAGGTTCTCCATCCTTTGACTTGATTTTGGCTTTTTTGGGGAGTTTTCAAATTGATTATGGGTTCAAGGGATTCCATTCCCACGGTTTCATATCATTTGGTATTCAGAGCAAGGTTTCCAATCAGGTCTGATTCTATATTTTAATTTCTTTCATTTTTAAATTTAATTCTAGGACTTCATTGTTCTAGAGTTGCCAAAAAGAAAATAGAAACAAAAAGTAGGCTACCGAAATTCTTAGGGTCTTTTGGTTTGACTGAAATTTGCATCTCCTAGGGTTTCAAAATTCTAGGGTTTCTTACATCTCTAAGTTTGTCCATTGCTTGGAGTGTCGTTCCGTTGATTCTCTTCTACTTCATTGTCAATTCTTGTGTGCTTGAATTCAATTACTTGATTTTCACAATTGAGTATTGTTGTTTGTGATTTAATTAGAGAGAAGAAAGAAAAGAAATAAAATGAAAGTTCAAAAAAAAAAAAAAAAGAGGAAAAGAAAAGGTAGTATATTCAAAGGTTGCTACATAGTTACAAAAAAAGAGAAAGAAAGAAATTTCTTGATTCAACCTTATCATCAAAGGGGCTGCATACATCATTAAAGTTGGTATCTTGTCTTATTGTAACTCTTTCATTCGTATAACTTCCTTGATTCTTGGGTTGTTTTTATTCCTTAAGTGTTTCTCTTATTCTTGTTTCTTGGACCTAATTACTAGTTGGGTTAAAACAAGGTAGCCTTGCCTTGATTGAGTTCATTTAGTTCTGAAAAAAGTTGAGTGGAAAAGCTCTTGAGGTAAAAGACAAGAGAGTGTGAGACTATTATTGGGAAAAAGCCATGGAGTGCCATTATTTGAGTGTAAACACATAAGTGAGTGTGTGAGGTTTTCTTTTTTACCACTAACATTCTTTTGTGCAGCACCTTATAATGTCTCATCGGAGTAGCTCATCACCAAGGGGTATAGAGCAGATAACTCATCCTTTGTGTTGCAAGTCATGCAAGAACAGTTTGAGCGGTTGAACTTTGTGTTGGGTGATGTGAGGGATAGGATTGATCATCAAGAAACAGCGATTAGAAATCTGCAAGTTGTGAGAAATAGGAGGCGACATGAGTCTAGTGTTGAAAATGGGTTTAAAAAAGAAGAGTATGGTAGGACTATTCATCCGGGTTCCAACCCGGGAACCCGGGTATACCCGGCCCCAGACCCGGGTTTCGAACCCGGGCCGGGTTGATCCAGGTCAGACCCGGGCCGGAACCCGGATAAATCCGGTTTTTTCAAAACCCGGATTCCGGGTTGAACCCGGATTTTTTTTTTTTTCACAAAAGCTTTTTTATTATTAATTAGACTTCAAATATTTTGAAACCAAACTCCCTTGATTATAAAATATCAGTTTTCATCAACCCAGACTGACATGAATGAATTATGCCAATGAGCTGAGAGTAGCAAGGAGTTATGTCATTTTGTTAGATAGCCAGTTTGTTAATGTGCTGGGGGGGGACAATGGAGGGAGATTCAAATTCATGACCCTATTCAATAGCCAGTTTGTTAGATACAATATCTAATTGCCTCTGTCGTAAGTCACCCCTAAATATAGACAGATCGATCATAGATATGATGCCCAATGTGGTCCTACAACTCATTACACCCAGCCAACTTATCGACTTTACTAGATAGTAGATATCTATGTCATTTTGTATTGTTTTTTTTTTCACTATCTATAGTTCCACATGGGCAGAGGCACGAGTTCAGCACAAATGATTAAGCTCTAGCAAGTAGTGATTTCAAATGGTATCAGTTACACTAGGATGATGCACGGAAAGAGTAAAATTCCTCCCTATTCAGAAAATGCAAACATTCGAGAAAGTGAACCCAAATTAACCGGCAAGAATAGGCCAGACTCTTTGCTCTGACAATAATGGAGCTTTCATCACATCCAATATGCTCCAACCCTATCGCGAGGTATGAGGCGTAGTTCGGAACCATATTTCAGGAAGACATTGCCTGCAAAACAAAACAAATATTTTCTTGTGAAAACCATCGATCTAAATGCAAACATTATACAAATTAGGGAGCCCACCCAACAATCCTAACATGACATTTCAAAGCTCTTTTGGGTGATGTATGAATATAGCAACATGATATGATGCTTTTCAGCCTTTTATTTTTATTTTTACAATTCAACAAGAAAAGGCATAAGAAATATCAATTGTAAATGACCAATCGAAATAAATAGTACTTGAGTCATCATCATTATTATCGTAGTAACATTTTTCTGACCACTTTTAGCTAGCATATAAGCATATGGTGACATGAAGTTTACCATGTATGGATTATAGATAATAAAAGCTAAGAGGTAAAATGACATATCCTAGTCTGATTCGGTAACATATTATTATTATTATTAGGTTGGGTTGTCCACGTACCATTAATGAGTATCCTAAAAATTTTAGGCTAAAATGGTGATTGACCTAAAATAGAACTTAATGAACAGGAGGTGCAAGATAGATGAAGCATCCTCTCTTACCCAAGCCCACACCTTGAGGACATGTTTTATAACAAGCCACCTCTCCTGGAACAATGAAGTAAATTTAAAATTCCCACTCCAAAATGGAAGTTTTCAGTGCTGATTTGATAAACATTCTCAGAGCAGATGATGCTCCATACCTAGGCCTAAGGTTGCCCTCTTAATGGGCTGAGAGCTAAACAACTGGAAACTATAATTGATTAAAAATTAGATTTTATTAAACACATGGCCTGCTTCAAATGCTTGCATTTCACAAATAAAAAGTCTATGACTTTTGCTTTGGTAATTGCAGAAGAATATAGCAAAAAAAAGTTGCAAAGCGTGCTTGAACACAGATGATTAGATTTGGTGATGGTAGCCAAAACATCATCTTATCTATTGGTTAAGGAGTCCAATATTTTTGCACCATTTTAAGTTATCAACAAAAAGGGGAACTTTTTCCTATTCATAAGAAGCCAACGCGCAAAATAAAGCTGAGAAATCCGACAGCTTGGATATTTTACCCAACTCAACAACACCCATTAACTCCGATTATCAACAACAAATAAAAGATATTCAAAACAACACAAATCTAAAAGGAAAAGCAGAGGCTTAGAGCCCACAAGCCACGGAAACCAACACGCACATAATCATAGTTACATGGAGAGAGAGAGAGAGAGAGCGAGAGAGAGAGAGAGTACCAAACAAGTGAACAAGGCCCTAGAGAAACTTCGATTATCCGACAGCGACAGGGATGCAGCGACCGAGATGAAGCGACTGAGAAGCGGCGAGGACAAGCGGCGGACGGTTATGGGGTCACGGCTCATAGGGTCACGGCGATGAAGGCAGGGGCTTAGGGTTTCAGACTTTCACTGGCTCGTTACAAGAGAGAGAGAGAGAGAGACGCGGGGGAGGGGGGAAGAAGTATATAACCGGTATCACGTCGTTTTGATACCGGTTTTTATTAAAAAAATAAAGATCCGGGTACCGGGTTTAAACCCGGTACCCGGGTTTCAAACCCATACCCGGACCGGGTTGGTCTGGGTTTTTAAAACCGGGCAGAAACCCGGAACCAGAACCCGGTTTTCCAGGTTCCGGACCGGGCTGGAAAAAAACCCGGCCCGGATGAACAGTCCTAGAGTATGGTGATTCTCTTGTTACTAGGCGTGCACTCAATACACAAATTAAGATGGATGATACAGAGCAGCAGAGTGAGAACATTTTTCATACTAGATGCCACATCAACAACAAGGTATGTAGTATGATCATTACTTTGTCTAGCACTACTTTAGTTAAGAAATTGAATTTACGTACCTTGAAACACCTAGACCATACATATTGCAGAGGTTGAGTGATTGTGGGGAGGTTAGGGTAAATAAACAAGTGCTAGTTTCTTTTACAATTGGGAAATACCAGGATATGGTCATTTGTGATGTAGTGCCTATGCATGCTGGTCATATTTTGTTGGGGAAGCCATGGCAGTATGATAGGAAGCTGATCCATGATGGGTTAAGGAACATGTACAATTTTGAAAAGGATGGAAAAACAATCAAACTTGCTTTTTTAACTCCAACAGAGGTCCATAGGGACCAATTGAAATTGAAAAGTGTGGTTGCTCAAAAAAGAACTAGTGAAAGTGAGAGTGATCAAAATAGAAAAAGTGAAAAGGAGATTGAGTTAAAAAACAAGAGTGAAAGTGAGATTGAGCGGAAAAAGAAGAGTGAAGGTGAGAGTGAAAGTGAAAGTGAAATTGAGTAGAAAAACAAGAGTGAATGTGAGATTGAGAAAAAAAAGAAATAGTGAGGCCGAAATGGAAAAAGAGAGAAAAATGAGAGAGAAAAAAGAAGAGGGTGAAACTAAGACCACAAGAAAAACAGAGAATGAGTTGAAAAATAATTGTAAGGTCAAGAGTACAAAAAAAGATGAAAAAAAATAGAGTGACAAAAAAAAAAGAGTGAAAAGGAAAAAGAGTGTGAAAGGAAAAAAGAGAATGAAAAAGAAAAAGAGAGTGGAAAGAAAAGAGAGAGTGAAGAAAGTGAGAGAAAAACAAAAAGAAAAGTGAGTTTTTATGCTAAGGCGAGCCTTAATACTAACGAACTTGACGTATGTTTGCCTAGTATTGTTGTCCCTTTGTTGCAGGGATATGAGGTCATGATTCCTAGCGGTGTGTTTAGTGGATTGCCACCTATTAGGGAGATAGGGCACTATATTGATTTTACGCCAAGTGCGACAATTCCTACCCAACCTTTCTTCGAAGAACATGAGTCATTGACACACCTAAGGGGACAAGGTAAGTTGTTGACTAGAATGCATGCTAAGTTGGAGGACTGTATTGAGACTTTTCCTCATGTATTCAAATACACACAAGGTATGGAAAATTTTGTAGTTGACGCTTTAGCAAGAAGGTATGTCCTTGTCTTCATTTTAGATGCAAAATTGTTGAGACTTGAATATGATAAGGAATTGCATGCTAATGATGATGACTTTGCTAGTGTGTATGGAACATGTGAGAAAACATCATTTGATAAGTTCTATAAACTAGATTGGTACTTGTTTAGAAAGAATAGATTTTGTGTACCTACTAGTTTTATGTTTAAGTTGCTTGTGTGTGATGGACATGCGGGTTTGTTGGATAATGTGACGCCCCCAAATTCCGCTTGGGATCGGACGAACATTTGAAGCGTCGAGACATGCAACACAAGGTTACCTGTCCCCGTTCATGACATATAAGATGCAATATTCCTAATATGCATCTAGCATTATGCAATATTCGCAGCGGATAATTTTTCTTTTTAGCAATACTATGCACCAAACCGAAATATCCCAAATACTTAAAACATACTTCATTCATAATGACTTACTAAACAACTGAGATCACAATAATAGTCCATATGGTTGTGATCAAAAGAGTGCTAGAGATTGAACTCCACAAATACAAGTAGTAACCTGAGGTAACTACTGTACTACCATCTACGTCGCACCATCGCTTAATCGATCGTTTCCAGATGGTCGATTCTCGATTCTCCTTCAGATCCTATAATAAGATCTACCATTCGGGAGTAATGGTAGTTGGGACTACCACAGTGAGATTTGATTACAAATCTCAGCAAGTTAACAAGAAACTTCCACACAGGTTAATGATGCATGCATGGCAGTAAAAGCATAAAGCATGAATGCATAATCAAATCATAAGTAATCATAGCATAACTTGACATACAACATGACATAACTGGCATAACTTAAACTGAAACTGAAGCTTAGCATGAACGTGACTTGAAACATAACATGGATTTGAAACATAGCATGAACGTGAACTTGGAACATAACATGGACTTGAAACATAGCATGAACGTGAACATGCATAATTTGAACTTGAACTTGAGCATGACATAACATAAATGTGAACTTGGAACATAACGTAAACGTGAACATAACATAACATGAACTTGAAACATATTCTTGTCTCATGGGATTACCATGATTGCGTGAACGTAAACTTGAACATAACATAACGTGAAACATGACTTGAACTTGGAATCTTATTCAATAGACTTAATCATTAAAGTGACCATATGGGTGCTACACAAGTCCCCTTGAGCCGTGTGTCCCTGCCGATTACCGCATCACATCACAGGTTTCTATACCAGCTGTGAGTGCGTTAATACGTACTCCACAGTTGTTGTGGCCCCACGTATTCTACGTGTCACAATTGCTGTGTCTCACGTAGTGTATGCTCCACAGTTGTTATGGCCCCATACTTCATGCTCCACAGTTGTTGTGGCCCCATGACTTATCTGTTTGTGCCACACTTGCTGTGGACACACGTAACATAATGTGTGGCACCATCGGCCTTAGTGCCTGGCGCGCTCCGGTGACCAGCTAATTAGGCCCCATTCGCAACCTGTTGACTGTACTTCGTCAACCTAGGGAATTTCACACCTATTTAGACACTCCAGCCTGAACAAAGGAGTTCCACTAGGATATTACCCCATCCTAGCGCTTAGGGTCGTGATTGACATGAATAACTTAACTGTCATACATGATATTTCGTAACGTGACGTAACATGAACGTGACATAAAAGACAGAAGTCCTGAAGTAGCATAACGTGACATGAACTAAGACGATAGACATGACATACTTCGAGACATAAATGTAACAGAGAACATTTCATAACATGGCATACATGTAAGATGCAACATTTCGTAACATGGCATACCATATAACAAACAACATTTCTTAACATGGCGTAACATGTGACAGTGAATATTACGTGACATGAAATACATGTAACAGATGGCATACTTAACTTAACATGACATACTTGCAATGTATAGTAATACGTGACAGAATATCTTGTGTAACAGATGAATAATTCAGGACAGAATAAATTCTGTGTAACAGATAAATATGTAATGACTTGGCATGGCACATATGATAACATGCATATATATAATTTAGTTCTCTTACTGATCACTCATACACATTAAACTGATAGTAAGTTAAAGGCTAACTTACCTCGATCTTCGCGTTTCGAGACAAAACTCAAGTGCGATCACGAGAAACTGAAAGTAGTGATTTCTAAAAATTAGAACTTAATCACTAACAACTAGGAATATGGAGAAATATCAACTTAGAGTAAAATTACCATTTTACCCTCTACATATAGGAAAATGACCATTTTACCCCTAACTTAAGGATTTTGCATCCTAACTCCAAAAATCACCAAAATTTACATACCTTATGTAAATTTTGTCCTAAACTCAAATATCAATTTAGAAAAATTCAAAACTAAACACAACCATCAAAACTCTATATGGCCGAAACTTATAAGGCTATTTCCTTTGCTTTTTGTTGTAATTCTTTCAAGTCTCAAAACTCATGATTAAACCAAAATTTTTCTTCTACTACACTCATAACATATTATTAAGAATAATCATGTTTTGAATCATGAACAAAAGTCATCAAAATCACTAAAACCATACTTGGAACTTTTTGGTTTTTCTTCTAAGTTCAAAATAGAATTTGTTTCCAACTTGTTTTGATCAACCTCTTGATCCATGACTTATAAAGATGTGATCTTCAAACCAAAATATCACATGGTTTAAAAGGATGTTCTAAAACAGATCCAAGCTTCAAACTCAAGATCACATGGGTAAACATCAACCAAAACATAAATTTAGCCAAGAACATCATCACCTTGGCCTAACCGAATATCTCCTTGCATAAAATTTCATATGTTCGAAACTAACATCAAATATCTTCAAAATAACATTCTAACATGTATATAAGATGCTTAGGATCTTCCAATAAAAATATCAAAGCCATTGGAATAAGATTAAACCATAAAAGATTTAAACTTTCTCAAAACAGAAACTGTTTTTCCTCTTCCAGTTTCTAAGTTTCTAGACCTAAGAAAATATTTCACCAAAAATTTTAATCATGCAACAAATCCTCAACCAATAATCATATACACATGTTAACAGTACTCCATAAAAATTTCGGACCAAGATCTATTCATTAGCTTGGTCAAAAACTCCAAAATATAACACACTCTCCAGTTTATCCTCCAGAATGACCTTTCTGGGTTCTAAACAACTTTTTACCAATCAAATGATCTCCAAATGGAACAAATAAGATATCCACGTAAACTAGACTCCACAATAAACAACTTTCATGAAGGAAACGTTGTGATGAAACACTTACAAAAGCTTCGAAACAGGCATTCAAAAGAGGTAAGAAAAACTGTCCGAGAGTGCCTTTTGTGTTCTATGAAGGAAAAGTGTAAAGGAGAGTTGCTTTTTCGTGGGAAGTGGACTGAAGAGCCTCTTACACAAGTTATGGGAAGTGATATGACTGAAGGAAAGGTTGAGTGTTGGCCTTTTCTTCTCATAAAAATCAGACCAAGATCTTTTCTCAAGGTGGAGTGTGAGAGTGAAAGAGTGAGGTGGCCCTTTAGCTTTGTCTTTCAAGAACCTTCTAGGCCCTTCTTGTAAAGATCTGGCCAGCCAAGTGGGGGTACAAAACTTAGCCATGAAGCAATCCTATGGTGACCAAATTCGTGGGCCTTAATGGGCCTAAACCGAATGGGCCTAAATTTTGGGGTTTAAAGAGGGTTTGGGTTGCTATCAAGCCCAAATCCAATATCACTTGGTCCAATCAATTTTTCAAGGTTAACAAGGTTGGATAATGATGTTCTAACACAAATTTGAAGGATTAATAACATGTGGAAGTGATTTAATCAAGTGATTAAACACAATACTATAAATCGGATTAGAAAATGTTTAGAGGCCAACTTTAGGGTTTTGGGGAAACAGTTTAGGGTTTTGATTTCAACAAACCTTTTGGGCTTTCAATTGGATTCCCACCATTTAGGGTTTCACTAGGATTGAAAACCTCTTTGATCTGGCACGATTTGGTTGAGCAAATGAAACAAAGTTTTGCTTAAGCGACATGATCTCACACCTTGATTCCTTCAAATCCAACAAACGTTCCTTATGGTGTCAAGTGTCTAAAATTATTCACTAAGTGTGGCTAAGATCTTGCCAAGTGTCCAAATAAAACTTCTCTAATCTAATTTGGACATTTCACACTGTGATTTCGAAACACTGCAACTGGTGCGCTTATCGAGGTTACTATTCACTCTGAAAAAGTGAATCATAAACTTTGTACTAAAAATTTCTAAATATTCATATTAACCTATAGTGAAAATCTTTTACCGAAATTTAACCTCGAAGTGCCCCTAAAAATAATTTCACAATTCCCAACAAACGTTTCGTCCGGAATTATGAAAATAGGCTATTGTGCCATAAAATCCTAAATAATCCACTGAGTCTAATGGCGTAGACCATAATGCATTCTGACACTTCTAACCACCTCAAATAAATAAAACTCATATTTCTAGCAGCATAGTGAGTGATAACACTGATTATGTTGACAGACTAAAACTTATGCAATTGGTCGATTCGTAAAAACTTATGGGGTTTTCATGAAATTCTTAAAGTCAATAGAAATTCCACCAATGAATTTCTAGCGGGCTGTTATAGGTAACCTTGGTGTAAGTAAGACCTTTGTTGTGTTACATGAACGTTTTTGGGAATTTCATTTGCCATTCAATGACGTGTTGCATGGACGTTTGTGGAAGTATCATTTTTTATTCATTGACTTGTTGCATGAACGTTTGCGGAAGTATCATTTCCTTTTCATTGAGTTTGCATATAATTGGTGTAACGCCCCCAAATTCCGCTTGGGATCGGACGGACGTTTGAAGCGTCGAGACATGCAACACAAGGTTACCTGCCCCCGTTCATGACATATAAGATGCAATATTCCTAACATGCATCTAGCATTATGCAATATTCGCAGCGGATAATTTTTTTTTTCTTCAGCAATACTATGCACCAAACTGAAATATCCCAAATACTTAAAACATTCTTCATACATAATGACATACTCAAAAACTGACATCACAACACTAGTCTGAAATGGTTGTGATCAAAAGAGTGATGGAGATTGAACTCCACAAATACAAGTAGTAATCTGAGGTAACTACTGTACTAACACCTACATCGCATCGTCGCTTAGGTGACCGTTTCCAGTTGGTCGATTCCCGATTCTCCTTCAGATCCTGTAAAAGATCTACCATTCGGGGGAATGGTAGTTGGGACTACCACAGTGAGATTTGATTACAAATCTCAGCAAGTTAACAGGAAACTTCCACACAAGTTAATGATGCATGCATGGCAGTAAAAGCATGAATGCATAATCAAATCATAAGTAATCATAGCATAACTTGACATACAACATAACATAATTGGCATAACTTAAACTGAAACTGAAGCTTAGCATGAACGTGACTTGAAACATAACATGAATGTGAGCTTGGAACATAACATGGACTTGAAACATAGCATGAACGTGAACATGCATAATTTGAACTTGAACTTGAGCATGACATAACATAAATGTGAACTTGGAACATAACGTAAACGTGAACATAACATAACATGAACTTGGAACATAACGTGAACGTGAACATAACATAACATGAACTTGAAACATATTCTTGTCTCATGGGATTACCATGATTGCGTGAACGTAAACTTGAACGTAACATAACGTGAAACATGACTTGAACTTGGAATCTTATTCAATAGTCTTAATCATTAACATGACCATATGGGTGCTACACAGGTCCCCTTGAGCCGTGTGTCCCTGCCGATTACCGCATCACATCACAGGTTTCTATACCAGCTGTGAGTGCGTTAATACGTACTCCACAGTTGTTGTGGCCCCACGTATTCTACGTGTCACAATTGCTGTGTCTCACGTAGTGTATGCTCCACAGTTGTTGTGGCCCCATACTTCATGCTCCACAGTTGTTGTGGCCCCATGACTTATCTGTTTGTGCCACACTTGCTGTGGACACACATAACATAATGTGTGGCACCATCGGCGTTAGTGCCTGGCGCGCTCCGGTGACCAGCTAATTAGGCCCCATTCGCAACCTGTTGACTGTACTTCGTCAACCCAGGGAATTTCACACCTATTTAGACACTCCAGCGTGAACAAAGGAGTTCCACTAGGATATTACCCCATCCTAGCGCTTAGGGTCGTGATTGACATGAATGACTTAACTGGCAGACATGACATTTCGTAACGTGACGTAACATGAACGTGACATAAAAGACAGAAATCTTGACGTAACATAACGTGACATGAACGTAGGACGACAGACATGACATACTTCGAGACATAAATGTAACAGAGAACATTTCATAACATGTCATACATGTAACATGCAACATTTCGTAACATGGCATACCATATAACAGACAACATTTCTTAACGTGGCGTAACATGTGACAATGAATATTACATGACAAGAAATACATGTAACAGATGGCATACTTAACTTAACATGACATACTTGCAATGTATAGCATGTATAGCAATACGTGACAGAATATCTTGTGTAACAGATGAATAATTCATGACAGAATAAATTCTGTGTAACAGATAAATATGTAATGACTTGGCATGGCACATATGATAACATGCATACATACAATTTAGTTCCCTTACTTATCACACATACACATTAAATTGATAGTAAGTTAAAAGCTAACTTACCTCGATCTTCGCGCTTCGAGACAAAACTCAAGTGCGATCACGGGAAACTGAAAGTAGTGATTTCTAAAAATTAGAACTTAATCACTAACAATTAGGAATATAGAAAAATATCAACTTAGAGTAAAATTACCATTTTACCCTCTACATGTGGGAAAATGACCATTTTACCCCTAACTTAAGGATTTTGCATCATAACTTCAAAAATCACCAAAATTTACATACCTTATGTAAATTTTGTCCTAAACTCAAATATCAATTCATAAAAATTTAAAACTAAACACAACCATCAAAACTCTATATGGCCGAAACTTACAAAGGCTATTTCCTTTGCTTTTTGTTGTAATTCTTTCAAATCTCAAAACTCATGATTAAACCAAAATTTTTCTTCTACTACACTCATAACATATTCTTAAGAATAATCATGTTTTGAATCATGAACAAAAGTCATCAAAATCACTAAAATCATACTTGAACTTTTTGGTTTCTCTTCTAAGTTCAAAACAGAATTTTGTTTCTAACTTGTTTTGATCAACCTCTTGATCTATGACTTATAAAGAAGTGATCTTCAAACCAAAACATCACATGGTTCAAAAAGGTGTCCTAAAACAGATCCAAGCTTCAAACTCAAGATCACATGGGTAAACATCAACCAAAACATAAATTTAGCCAAGAACATCATCACTTTGGCCTAACCAAATATCTCCTTCCATAAAATTTCATATGTTCGAAACTAACACCAAATATCTTCAAAATAACATTCTAACATGTATATAAGATGCTTAGGATCTTCCAATAAAAATATCAAAGCCATTGGAATAAGATTAAACCATAAAAGATTTAAACTTTCTCAAAACAGAAACTGTTTTTCCTCTTCCAGTTTCTAAGTTTCTAGACCTAAGAAAATATTTCACCAAAACTTTTAATCATGCAACAAATCCTCAACCAATAATCATATACACATGTTAACAGTACTCCATAAAAATTTCGGACCAAGATCTATTCATTAGCTTGGTCAAAAACTCCAAAATATAACACACTCTCCAGTTTATCGCCCAGAATGACCTTTCTGGGGTCTAAACAACTTTTTACCAATCAAATGATCTCCAAATGGAACAAATAAGATATCCACGTAAACTAGACTCCAAAAGAAACAACTTCCATGAAGGAAACGTTGCGAGGAAACACTTACAAAAGCTTTGAAACAGGCATTCAAAAGAGGTACGAAAAACTGTCCGAGAGTGTCTTTTGTGTTCTATGAAGGAACCATTCATTTATTTTCACGCAAGTTTAGGGTTCGTTTAGTTTCTTGATTGTACTCAGTTCAACTGAATTCGGTTCAATTCAAGTCATAGATAAGAGGGAAGTCCGGAAATGCTCCAAGAACTGCTGAGGCCTTCTTGAGAACTCTTCTTGAGTTTTATCTGGAAAGGTGCAAGGGTACGTGAGGCTGCATGGCAGCTGGAGAGGGTGGCACCGGTCGGCCTTCCTTTGCCGATCTGGTGAGTGCAATCCCTCAACCTATTCCGGAGATGGTTCTTGCACCCAGGATTCCAAAGGTGCTGGATGGTGAGGTTTATTTTCAGTTTACCAAAGAAGAAATAGCAAGGTCAGCGGAACCTTTCCGATTTTCTGTTGTACTCAAGTTCTTGAAGAATCGTCCGTCATTGGATACGGTGAGGGCTTTCATTCACAATCGTTGGGGACTTACAGCCACTCCAGTAGTTTCTGCTATGAGGAGACCGCGAAATGTGTTTGTTCGTATGTCTAATGATGTGGATTTTACTAAAGCATTATCACGGGAGGTTTGTGAAATAAATGGGATTTTCTACCGTGTCTTTAGATGGTCTCCTGAGTTCAATGAGGATGCCGAACCCTCAAGGGTTCCGGTGTGGATTTCTTTGCCGGGGCTTCCTCCAAACTTTTATCAAGAATCTTTCTTGAAGATGTTGATGGCACTGATTGGAACGTTCATTAGACGTGATAATCCGACGAGGTGCGCTACTAGAACGGATGGAGCACGGCTTTGTGTGGAAGTGGATGCTGCAAAACCTCCTTTGTCGCATTTCTGGATTGGAGTGCCTGGAATTTCCTCTAGCCGAAAGCAAGAAATATTGTATGAAACTCTTCCGGCTTTTTGTTCGTCATGCAAGATGCAGGGTCATGATGTTCGAACTTGTAATCCCGGAAAAGCTGGTAAGAAAGGGGGGAGAAAAGAGAGTATGAAAGGTTTGTTGGATGATCAAGAGGTAGCTCCGAATGAAGATAAGGTTGAAACTCCTTTGCTGGTTCTTGAAGATAAAGAAACAGAGGATGTGGTGGTGGAAAAGGAGACGGAAGTAGTAGATGGAGTACAGGTGCAATTGGATGCCGAGAAGGAAGTGTTGCCAATGCAGGTGGCAGACCAATTGGTGCAGGTGGATTCTGAGGAGAAGGAAAAACTGGAGCAGATTGGAGAAGAAAATCATACGGGGATCACTAACGGGGTGCAGTTGAAGTCTTATGTTGGAACAGAGGATGCAACAGATCTAATGCTACACGTTGGGGTCGCAGATGGTGTAGGGATGGTCACGGATGCTGATTATGTGATGTCTAATATGGATGTAATTCAGAGTTTCCATGCGGATAATAATGGAATGACAATGGAGCAGAAGCAACCAGTGGGGGAGGCAGATAGTGCTGAGGACGTTAATGAAGAAGTTGATGAAGAAACCATGTTGGAAGAGAGTTGTTCTTCTGAACCAGAACCGGAACAGCATCCAGAGGTTTTTTCACAAACTAAAGATTATTTTACTGAATCTGAGCTGAATGATGGTAAGAAAAGGTATAATAAAAAAAAGTTTATTAAAATGCGTAGTTCTTCTCGGGTTCTTGCCCGAAATAAAATTGCTAAATGATTGATTCTATTTTGGTTTGGAATCTTAGAGGGGTGGGAACATCTAGAACTAGGCTAAAGGCGTTGGTGAGAAGATATAAACCGAAAATTGTTGCTCTTCTTGAACCGTTTCAAAATTTAGAGGGTGCTCGCAAAGTGGCTCGAAGTCTAAATTTTGATATGGTTATCTCTAATGAGGTGGAAGGGGGGAAAATTTGGCTTTTGTGGGATAGTATGTATAAGGTGCAAGTTGAAAAGTTGGGTATGCAATATATTTCTGTTATTGTTGAGAATGGTGCGGAAAAATTTTTGATTCATGTGATTTATGCTAAATGTTCTTGGGTGGAGAGGCGTTATCTTTGGCAAGAGGTAAATAGTAATCATGTGGGTGGAGAGCCTTGCCTCTTTGTGGGGGATTTTAATATTATTAGGAATGATTCAGAAAGGAGGAGAGGAAGACCTCGGCCAATGGTGGCTATGGATGATTTTAATGATTGGATTCATCAAAGGGGTCTTATGGAAATGGCTTCGAAAGGGAGTTGTTTCTCTTGGTGTAATGGCCAGTCAGGTTTGGCCCGTTCGTGGGCTCGACTTGATCGTGCTCTTATGGACAATTCTTTTAGCAGTTTGTTCCCGAATATTATTTGTTCTTACTTGCCTAGATCTACTTCTGACCATGCTCCTATGTTCATTGAGTTTAAGAAAGATTCCTTTGCATATGGGCCATCTCCATTTCGGTTTCAACAAATGTGGGTGGACCACCCTGGTTTTCTGGATTGTGTTAGAAATGCTTGGAATATACGGATGGATTGTTCTCCGCTTTTGTGTTTAAGTAAGAAATTAAAACACACCAAGGTGGTATTTCGGGAGTGGAATAAAAGAGTTTTTGGTCACACAAGAGAGCGTATTGATGCCCTTGAAAAACAGGTTGAGGAGATTGAGTTTCAGCTTCAATCAAATTGGGAGGTTAGTTTGGAGAGAGAGCTTAATGAAGCTGTCTCTAATCTTGCTAGATGGAGGTCTCGGGAAGAGATGAGATTAGCTCAATTGGCCAAGCTTAAATGGAAGTTGGAGGGAGATAGTAATTCAAAATTCTTTCATGCTTGTCTTATTAATAAAAGAAGGAAGAGAGTGCTGGAGATGAGATCAAATGGTATGAATTATGAGAATCCGGAGAGTATTCATCAAGGGGCGGTGGAATTTTTTCAAAATGCACTTCGTGAAGAGCCGCCCATAGAGCAAGCTAGATTAGAAGGCCTTATTGAGACGATCATATTAGAGGAGGAGAATGAGTCTTTGATTAGGCCGCCTACTTTAGAGGAAGTGTTTGAGGCAGTTTCATCTATCCCTAATCAAAGTACTCCGGGGCCAGATGGGTTTGGAGCGGGTTTTTATAAAAGTTGTTGGGAAGTGGTTAAGGTTGATGTTTGGAAGGCAGTAGTGGAATTCTTTATGACCAAGGATCTTCCAAGATTCTTCACGGCCTCATATTTGGTTCTTATACCAAAGATGGAGTCTCCCACTGGTTTTGATAAGTTTCGTCCTATTAGTCTTTGTTCTGTTTTTTATAAAATTTGCTCTAAGATTATTGTTACTCGTTTATCTGGTTTTTTACCTCGTTTGATTTCTTTGGAGCAAGGAGCTTTTATTCCTGGACGGAGTATTTTTGAAAATATTAGTCTCACTCAAGAGTTGGTGCAGTCTATCAATAAAAAAATTCATGGGGGTAATATTTTGTTAAAAGTTGATATGGCGAAAGCTTATGATAGGGTGGATTGGGGTTTTTTGATAATGGTGATGCAAAGGTTTGGTTTCTCTTCTCAATTTTGTGAGTTGATATATTCTTGTATTTCTAACCCTTGGTATTCTGTCATGATGAATGGAACGGTTAAGGGTTTTTTCCCGGGTGGTCGTGGGCTTCGTCAAGGTGATCCTCTATCTCCTTATTTGTTTATCATTCAACAAGAGCTCCTTTCCCGTTTGATTCATAGGAGTGTGCAAGATAATCAATTTGGTTTATTTTCTCAAGCCCGTGGTACTCCTATTATATCTCATTTGATGTATGCTGATGATGTTATGGTTTTTTCTAATGGTAGTCAAAGATCGGTGCAGGTTCTTCAAAAAATTTTGAGTCAATATGAGAGGTGGTCTGGACAAAGTATTAATATTCAGAAATCTGCCTTGTATTGTTCTAATAAAATTCCAAGCTGGCGTAAGCATAGAATCTTAAGGCAGACGGGTTTTATGGAAGGATCTTTTCCTTTCAAATATCTAGGTGTGCCAATTATTCAAGGGCGTTTGAAACAGGCTTATTTAGAGGATATGGTGAATAAAGTGAGGCATAAGATTAGTGGCTGGAAAATGAGGCTTCTTTCTTCGGGAGGAAAACTTGTTCTTTTGAGGCATGTTTTAACTAGTATGAATATCCATCTACTTGCTGTTTTACAGGTACCTCAAGTTGTTATTGCTAAAATCCATAGATTGATGAGTTCCTTTTTTTGGGGAGAAGCTGAGGGACGGAATAAAAGGAAATGGTGGGCTTGGAATAAGATGTGTAAGCCGGTGGAAGAAGGAGGAATTGGGTTAAGAAATCTTGAGGATGTTCAGAAAGCCTTGCATATGCGCTTCGCTTGGAATCTCCTTCAAGGTAATTCTTTATGGGCTAATTTTTTCAAAACAAAATATGTTGGTAACCGGCCATGGTATCTTATAGAAAATAATAAAGGATCTCGATTTTGGAAAATGGTTGCGAATTGTATTCCGTTGTTGTTAGATAATTTGAAATGGAAAATTAGAGAGGGTGATATTTTTTTCTGGTATGATAAATGGAGGGATAATGGTCCATTAATTAATGATATGAATATTATGGGTTCTCCTTTTTTGAAAATTAAAGATTGTAGATTGTCGGATAGTTGGGATGTGGAGTTATTGGAGGAGTTAGTAGGGCATGATAGGGTGGAGGAGATAATAACGGATTTAGCTGGTTTAAAGAATGGAAAGGATGTTCTAGTTTGGACTTCAACGGATACAGGTATTTTCTCTACAAAATCGGCTTGGAATTGTATTCGTATTAGAGGGAATTCTATGGTTTGGCATGCTTGGATTTGGCATAAGAATCTTCCTTTAAAAATGTCTATTCATTTTTGGAGGACTTGGTTTATGGCCTTGAGTGTGGATGACAGATTACGCCGTATTGGTATTCCTTTGGTTTCTAAATGTAATTGCTGTAGTCATGGTCATATTGAAGATATTAATCATGTGTTTTTTGAAGGAGAATTTCCATTCAGAGTGTGGTCTTTTTTTGGTAATCTTATTGGAATTCCTCTTGGTAGAACTTGGAGGCAGAATGTTGATATTTGGTTTAGGAGGGCTAGATCTTCCTCACAGGTGGGTTTTATTGTTGGCATTATTCCCATTATTATTACTTGGCGATTATGGAGAAGAAGGTGTCTGGCTCGAATGGAAGGTATTGTGGAATCGCATAATTCTGTTGTTCATTCTATTTGTGTGTGGTTAGGTTCCATTTCACAGGCGGCTAAGCAAATTAATAATTTCTCTTCGCGGGATGCTATGATTTTGGATGCTTTGCGGATACTTCCGGTGGTGCCGAAAATTCCAAGTTGTAAAGTGGTGAGGTGGGATAAACCCCCGTTGGGGTGGTTTAAATTGAATACGGATGGTAGTAGTATGGGTAATCCGGGTTCTTGTGGGATTGGTGGGGTTATTAGGGATGCTTCTGGTGGTATGGTTCAGGCTTTTGCTTCTTATGTTGGGCTTGGTTCTAATAATAAGGCAGAGCTTTTGGCACTTCTTTATGGGTTGAGAAGATGTAAATCGCTGAATATATCAAATGTGATAGTTGAAATGGATTCTATGATAGTTGTTTCTTGGTGGAATAGAGGGCGATGTGGAGTTTGGTATCTGGAGGATTTTTGGGAGGAAATTGTTGAATTAGCTTGCACGGTTCGTTGTCGGTTTCAACATGTTTATCGTGAAGGTAATAGGGCTGCAGATTGGTTAGCAAAGGCAGGGGCTTTAGGTTCTGAGTGGGTTGTGTCGAGTAGTGATAATTTGCCTCGGGTTCTTAGAGGTTTGATCCGTTTGGATTCTCTGGGATTTCCGTCCTTGAGATGTTAGTTTTTTGTATAAGCTTGGTGTTATTTTGTAAGTCTTGGTTTGGTGTGGTGGTTTTGTTTTTAAGTATGGTTTTTTATTTTGTTATAGTTTAGTTTTTGTTTTTTTGGATCTGTTTTTTGGATCTGTTTTCCATGATCCTTTCTTGTAACCACGGTTTTCCTCCGCCATAAGTGAGGGATTTATTAATAAAATTTGGGAGGGGTCACTATTGGACATGTGACTTCCTACTCTTCTAAAAAAAAAAAAAAAAAAAAGTGTTCTATGAAGGAAAAGTGTAAAGGAGAGTTGCTTTTTCGTGGGAAGTGGACTGAAGAGCTTCTTACACAAGCTATGTAAAGTGATAGGACTGAAGGAATGGTTGAGTGTTGGCCTTTTCTTCTCATAAAAATCAGACCAAGATCTTTTCTTAAGGTGGAGTGTAAGAGTGAATGAGTGAGGTGGCCCTTTAGCTATGTCTTTCAAGAACCTTCTAGGCTCTTCTTGTACAGATCTGGCCAGCCAAGTGGGGGTACAAAACTTAGCCATGAAGCAATCCTATGGTGACCAAATTCGTGGGCCTTAAAGGGCCTAAACCGAATGGGCCTAAAATTTGGGGTTTAAAGAGGGTTTGGGTTGCTATCAAGCCCAAATCCAATATCACTTGGCCCAATCAATTTTTCAAGGTTAACAAGGTTGGATAATGATGTTCTAACACAAATTTGAAGGATTAATAGCATGTGGAAGTGATTTAATCAAGTGATTAAACACAATGCTAGAAATCGGATTAGAAAATGTTTAGAGGCCAACTTTAGGGTTTTGGGGAAACCGTTTAGGGTTTCGATTTCAACCATGCTTTTGGGCTTTCGATTGGATTCCCACCATTTAGAATTTCACTAGGATTGAAAACCTCTTTGATCTGGCACAATTTGGTTGAGCAGATGAAACAAAGTTTTGCTTAAGCGACATGATCTCACACCTTAATTCCTTCAAATCCAACAAACGTTCCTTATGGTGCCAAGTGTCTAAAATTATTCACTAAGTGTGGCTAAGATCTTGCCAAGTGACCAAATAAAACTTCTCTAATCCAATTTGGACATTCCACACTGTGATTTCGAAACACTGCAATTGGTGCGCTTATCGAGGTTACTATTCACTTCGAAAAAGTGAATCATAAACTTAGTACTAAAACTTCCTAAATATTCATATTAACCTTTAGTGAAAATCTTTTACCGAAATTTAACCTCGAAGTGCCCCTAAAAATAATTTCACAATTTCCAACAGACGTTTCGTCCGGAATTATGAAAATAGGATATTGTGCCATAAAATCCTAAATAATCCACTGAGTGTAATGGCGTAGACCATAATGCATTCTGACACTTCTAACCACCTCAAATAAATAAAACTCATATTTCTAGCAGCATAGTGAGTGATAACACTGACTATGTTGACAGACTAAAACCTATGCAATAGGTCGATTCGTAAAAACTTATGGGATTTTCACGAGATTCCTAAAGTCAATAGAAATTCCGCCAATGAATTTCTAGCGGGCTGTTACATCCTCCCCTCCTAAAAAAAAGATTTCGTCCTCGAAATCGACGTAAGTACAAACATAAAATACGCTCAAAAGAAAAAGTTGCTTACCAACTTATTGCCCATCACTGGATGCCTCATCACGCCCAAGGGGCAGGTCTCGTTCTTCTTGAAATAACGCCTCCTTCTCGTAGTCAACACTATTCTTATCTATAACCATCACATGGTTATACAAAAAGACTATCACTATAACATTAAGGCATAACAATCCCAAAGATTACTGCCTAAACTTAATGACTTCTAGACTTTTTAGGTTACTGACTCCTTGCTTAAAAGAAATCACTATTCTCTTCACTATTCAATGAATTATCCACAACGTGTATATATATCTACCATTCTTAACTCTTTCTCTCTCAAATCATATCAATTTGTACTGGAGTCCTTCCACAAGGTAGGTCAAATCGTACCAGCATACTCTCTAAATCTAAAACTTCAAGTATTCATGCAGTTCAATTTGGAAGAATTTAATCCATACACAACTGAATTCACATTCTCTATTTCCTCAAGGAATTATATCTGCCTAGGACTAGCTTACTCCTTCATAATCACCACGAATCGTTCCTCCTCCTAGGTGGTACCTTGATAAACGATCAGCTATTAACCTCAACTCAAGAGTTTCTCTCTTATGATTAACATAGCTCTTCTATCCATCATGAGTTGCCTCTTATTCTGACTCTAATCCAAAGAATTTGTTCTTACTGCTCACGTAAATCCTTAAGACAAGCTTTTACTCCCCATATAAAAGTCTCCAATATAAGGGCAATCTAGGTTTCCACAAACACGGTGCTTCGCCAGAAACCATTTATTCGCGATTGGATAAAACTATTATCATAAGTGAATCCTACTAAGGCCAAAGCTTCTCCCACACACTGTACTCTTCCGAACACAAATTTCATTGTAACCTTCGAATCAAAACAAACTCCAAATACTTGGGATACTAATTCATCAACCTTGAATATCCTTCCTCGTACTACTAAAAGGTATTCCATATCTACACTGGTATGAATAGAAATACTCTTAATGAAAAATGTTACTCTTACCACCTGGTAACAATTCAGAGTACGAACTAAACGTACAATACCACAATCACTAAAAATAGGGCCTCGCTTGAATCAAACTGCGTACAAGTTATAAACCTCAATGATTTAACTTACCCAAAGTATCAATAATGCACTAGTACCATCAATTGTAATCTAATCAACCTTAGATAAGCTTAACAATATAGAGGTCTTAGAAAAAATACCAGTGACGGCGCCAACTCCTTTAGTTCCTGGGGCGTCAGCATCTGCGTCTCTAGAAGTACCTGCATACACTTAAGCTAGTACTGGAGGTCGTGGCTTTGGTTTGGAATCTCCAATGGGAATAGTTCCATTTCTCCGGCCTCTTTTGGGACAATTTGATCAAATGGTCAGGTTGGCCACATCTGAAATAGAGTCCTAAGGTAAGTTTGCAATTGCCTCCATGGTTCTTCCTGACATCCCACATATTGGGTACGTGGTTAGTATTGAGCTTCCAGTCTCGATGCCTTTTCCCTTATCTGGTCCAGTAGATATCTTCTTCATTTCTAGATTTTCTTCAGTAGCAGACAATGAAGTTCTCTTTCATTCGGTATTGATCTGGATCGCTAGACCTCTCTGCTCAGCCTCTACTATCGCGGCCACGTTTACTAACTCTTGGTAATTCTTTATTCTTAGGCAAGCTACTTGGCTATGGATCCATGGCTGAAGTCCAGCTTGAAACTTTCGTGCCTGCATCCTTTGAGTAGAAATCAAGTGTGGTGCAAACCTTCCTAACACCATAAACTTAGCAGCGTACTGCTCTACGGTCAAACTACCTTGAGTTAAAGTCACGAACTCCTGCGCCTTTAGCTGTTTGATAGAATCTGGGAAGAATCCGTTGTCAACTCTTCCTTAAATCTCTCCCAAGACAATGCATCCAAACTTCCTAGTTCCCTAACTAGAAGTTGCCTTTGTGTATCCCACCATATTCCAGCTTCTCCTTAGAATAGGTATACAACATATAGAACCTTTTGGTCCTCAGTACATCCACAGATCTCGTCTGTCCTTTTGAGATCCATAATCCATTTCTCGGCTTTTAGTGGCTCTTCATTACCAGAAAAGTTTGGATAATGATGGATCAAGAACTTCTCACACAGACAATCCCTGACTTCGAGTCTGGGTACATGTGCTTGCTGATGTTGCTGTTGTCTAAGCATGTCAGTCAGCAAACGTACGGCTTCAACTAATCCTCCATCCATCGGGGGATTCTGATTATCCTAATTTGTAACTCCCTCAGGGTTTTGAGGTATCCTACCTCGAGTCATGTCACTTCCTAAATCACACGAGTACACATGTTACAATCACATACTATCTCTTATACTTCAAGAAATTCAAGCCTAATGAAGACTAAAATTCCAAGCCTAATATTTGGTGCATTTCCTAAGGATATGTGGATTTAAACCCAGAGACGTATTGCTCTGATACCACCCTATGATGAAGCCCCCAAATTCCGCTTGGGATCGGACGGACATTTGAAGCGTCGAGACATGCAACACAAGGTTACCTGCCCCCGTTCATGACATATAAGATGCAATATTCCTAACATGCATCTAGTATTATGCAATATTCGCAGCGGATAATTTTTTTCTTCAGCAATACTATGCACCAAACTGAAATATCCCAAATACTTAAAACATTCTTCATACATAATGACATACTCAAAAACTGATATCACAACACTAGTCCGAAATGGTTGTGATCAAAAGAGTGATGGAGATTGAACTCCACAAATACAAGTAGTAATCTGAGGTAACTACTGTACTAACACCTACATCGCATCGTCGCTTAGGTGACCGTTTCCAGTTGGTCGATTCCCGATTCTCCTTCAGATCCTGTAAAAGATCTACCATTCAGGGGAATGGTAGTTGGGACTACCACAGTGAGATTTGATTACAAATCTCAGCAAGTTAACAGGAAACTTCCACACAAGTTAATGATGCATGCATGGCAGTAAAAGCATGAATGCATAATCAAATCATAAGTAATCATAGCATAACTTGACATACAACATAACATAACTGGCATAACTTAAACTGAAACTGAAGCTTAGCATGAACGTGACTTCAAACATAACATGAATGTGAGCTTGGAACATAACATGGACTTGAAACATAGCATGAACGTGAACATGCATAATTTGAACTTGAACTTGAGCATGACATAACATAAATGTGAACTTGGAACATAGCGTAAACGTGAACATAACATAACATGAACTTGGAATATAACGTGAACGTGAACATAACATAACATGAACTTGAAACATATTCTTGTCTCATGGGATTACCATGATTGCGTGAACGTAAACTTGAACATAACA